>NW_007252978.1:0-15611 GCF_000164805.1 Carlito syrichta | reverse complement strand
GGAGCCCAGCAGGTCGAGGCTGCGATGGGCGGGAGCGGCCACTGCACTCCAGTCTGGGTGACAGAGTGAGACTCCAACTCAAAAAAAAATAAATATAAATAAATAAATAAATAAATAAATAAATAAATAAATAAATAAAAGGACTGTGACTATTAACTTCTAGGTCAGGAGAATAGATTTACCTTCCCATTTTCTCCCCTCTCTGCCCCGACAACTGTCATTCTACTCTGTTTCTATATATTCAACCTTTTTAAAGATACTTCATACAAGTAAGATTATGTAGTATTTTTCTTTCTTTTTTCTAGCTTATTTCACTTAACATAACGTCCTCCAGGCTCATCCTTTTTGCAACAAATAGCAGCACGTCCTTTTGTATTGTTGAATAATGCTCCACAATATTATTTCACTATATATTTATTTATTCATTCATCTGTCAGTGGACACTTAAGTTGTTTTCATATTTTATCTGAATGCCACAATGAATAAGGAAGCACAGATATCTGAGAAGTGCTGGTATAATTTCTTTTGCGAATCTATACAGTAGAGGGAATGCTGAGAGATGTAGATCAAAGAATATGAAGACTTGCAGTTATATAGAATGAAATGTCTAGAGCTCTAATGTTTATCAGGAAAACTATATTTTATAATATTGTATTATATTTGGAAAAGTTGTTAAGATAATGGGTCTTAGGTACTTTTGTCACAAAAATTTTTTAAAAGAGGTAGATGAAGATGATGAACATGTAAATTTGATTGCATGCAATAATCAGTTTACTATCTATATGAATATTAAAATATCATGTTGATCTCAAATACATACAATAAAAATCAATAAATTAGAGAGAGCAAGAGAGAGAAGACTGAGCACATGTTGGGATCTACCCACTTCTTTCTGCTTCAAGAACATTAATTTTGTTAGAATATAATTTAAAACATTTTAAAGTAAATTTCCATTTGCAAAGGAAAATCTTCAGAACCAGAACTGAGATGAAACTTATAACATCTAGTGTGGGAAAAATAAAGTCGTGAAATGGATTTGTGCAGACCTCAAACACCATTACAAATTGTGGTTTTAAAGTCATGGTTGGATAGAAGCTGGGGCCTTGTCCCATGGTACCAAAAGGAGCCCACTCTGGGCTGCCTGTTGTAAAACAAAGAGAAAATATGCACAAATGAGAGCCATGCTGACTCTTTCAAACTTATCCTTGTTTGCAGAAGAAGAAAAATTGTTAATGGCTCATAATAGTTATGTGTCTGAACCAATAGAAAAACTGATTCAAGGTAGAAGAATACTTAAAGATCAGGACTAAGTAACACAGACATTGTGTACAAACTAAATATGATTCATCACTATCCCTGAGACATGCTGAATTCACCTCCTTGGGAAGATATTATCCAATGAACATAAGGTCACAGCAAAGAAAATCTCACACACACACAGAGCAAAGAAATACACACACACAAATACACATGCACAAGGAATGTAGAAGAAATGATTTTAATATATTTAAATTTGTAATAGAAACAAAACAAATCACTTCATTAATTGAGCACAAATAAGGAAGTATTTATTGTATAATAAAAAATGCATACTAAAAATAAACAAGTAGAAATATTTTAATATCGATACCAAGAATATCTAAAATATATTGAGTTCTTAACATATTTTAAAGTGTTTCTATGTTGTTTCTCATTTAATTTCTACAAAACCACTATTGTTAGCCTCATTTTTACAAATGATGAAATTGAGTCAAAAGGGGAGACAATGGCAAACATAACTTGGAGAGTCACTGAGAGTAAATTTAAAGGTAGAATTTTTAATATCCATTTTTATAGCAATCATCTACAATAGCTTAAAGCAAGGCACTTTGTCCTCTGTGGAGTTGTTTTATAGTCAGTCAACCTGATAAAATTCAAGTGACCTGCCTTGATGCTGGAATAACACAGAGGAGAGAATGGTCAACTTGTCCCTCATACTTCACAGATATTCATGTTCAACCTCGTATCGTAAATTGTTATTAGCCCTCATTGTGAGAATATGCCAAAGATGGTGATAAAGATAAAAATGTGCTAAGTATAAATAATACAGACAAATGTTTTCTGATCAATTCTTAAGAAAAAAGTTCATAATCTGTAGTAGACATTATATGCCATAAATACATATATGTATATAATATATGAGTACATATATATTTATTGCCATTTTGCTTTATCAATTTAAGATGATTGGAAATAAATATATGCAGAATAATTCAGGTTGTAAATCTCAGTGAAAACATTCTGTGACAGAGAAGCATTTGAATTTTAAATAATTTTTTTTCTTTTGTGGCTTTACTTTTGTAAGGTAATTGCTTTTGCCATTTGATATTTAGATTTATGCCACACAGTATACCTTAAGCCAAGCTTATCAATTGGGTTACCCTAGAATGCCACAATACACATCAGGATTCCTAGTAGAAAACATTATTTTTCATTCACTACAAATACTATATTTAAAACATTTCATATTCTTTAAATCAAATAATCCATGTGATTTTAGAAAATATGGCACTATAATTTCTGATTTACTTTCTTCTTTTGTTTCTACCTTTACAACATTTTTTAACAAGTAGGCATATGCTAGTTTCAGCAAGGATGAGATTGAGTTTATTTTCATCATGTATCCCTGTCCCAACTGTTGATTCTTTCTCTCTTTTTGGCATTTGTATGCCAGATGTGCAGTGCTCTCTTTCTATTCCCTGATCTCTCAATCTTTTTCCCTAGTATTTCTGCCCCATTATTTTCCCAAAAAACATAACTCTGGCACTCTGATCATGTATTCAGTGAGCATAAACCTTCCATTTATTGATGTGTTTGTTTAGTATATTTATATGTAAATAAATGTGTTGTCATATATTAATGTTTATAGATAACTGAGCAATCCTTCTTTTAGTTAAGATGTTAACTTAACAGGGTTGTCCCAGTTATCTTTTTTAATTCCACATGCTTAGTCATGACAATCCTCTTGCATGAGACAGATGTTATTTGACCCAATGACACCTCATGAGAGAGTGCATTCAAGTGCTGTGACTAGAGAGTGAGCTAGCTACTGTAGGACCAGTAAATGTTATGACAACTATCAAACATACACTCAATTCAGGATTTTGTATTTTTTTTAGATTGGAAAATATATTTATTTAAAAGATAAATTAGAGAGAGAGAAAGAGGAGATTCATCACCCCAAGGCAGGGAAGGGGGCCCAAACCAGGAAACACAGTGACAGCCATAGCTCAAAGAGTACATGGCCACACCAGAGTCTGGTAAGACAATGACCACAATGACCTGGCAATTGCCCAGGTGTTTATTTTTATAACTAAGTGATAGTTCACTGCTCCATTAGAGAAAAGCTACTTAGACTTGTAGTGCTCACTTTTGCCCATTGTCCATCAAAAGATGATAGTTAGAAAACATTTTTACACTCTGGAGAGACCCACGGGATGCAGAGAAATTAAATGTGTGTTGTCTATGTACTTAGCTCAAATGTCGGTTTAATTTTTTTTTTCTGAAAAATTTGACTATATTAAAACTGGATAAGAAACCTTGACATTACCTCAGGTTTGGGCACTGTCCTTTAACCAAAGGCCCTCCCTTTTTTTCACTATACTTTAATTGATTTTTATTTATTTTCCTACAATTTCTGTGAAAGAAGAATTATCTATTATTTTGTTCACTGCAATGCTAGGTACAGAGTTTGAAGTATAGAATATGATTAGTAAATACAAATGGAGAGGTATTGCTTTATAATATCTCTACATTTCCCCTGCAGCCTTAAACTCAGCAATAGTTATAGGTTTAAGCAGTCTAGAGTGTTTAAAAAATGTACACTGTTTGATTTCAAGACTTCTGGTAATGGCCACATTTTTTCTTAATATTGGTTTACCTGAAAATTAAAACTTGTGGAAATTGCAAAGTCAATGAAAGACAAATGTCCCTTAATTAATGCTATTGTATCAGCAATATGTAGCATTCATAATTGGGGTTGTCAGGACTATGCTTTTCTTAAACCATCCATTGTTGTCACAGTAATAAAACATATTTTGTGTGACATTCCATTCAGAGTTATCTATGTGCTCATATGGGTACAATAATCAAATCATTGGTGAATAGAAGTTATATGTCCAGTTATAACAAAATCAGGGATTTATTTGGTAGTGAGTCATTTCTGTTAACTCAGAAAATCCTCATTCATGAGAAAAATAGCACATTTGAGGAAAAGATAATACATTTGAAATAGAGAAAATTTCTTGAAGTAATGTGACAGAAAAATTATAGGACACAAAGTTTCTTGACAAAGAAAAAGGATAGTTTTGTTTAAAGTAGAATGAGCGGCAAAAAAATGTTATAAATTGGAAAATGTGCCTTGAGACTGTAGCTAGATATTTAAATTATCAAATACAATTTTAAAGAGATAATTTAAAAGAGTGTTTATATAGTTCAATGAACTTAGCTTCAAATATACATAAGTATAAAATGAATTAAAATATGCTTTGAAAAAATTAGCACTTTGTTGATTCAAAATTTGTTCTATGCATATTTTCTGTATGATGATATTTTATATAAATTCTATAGTGAGCATAGGGTTGGATACATTTGAAGTAACAAGTAATCATATGGTGAAAAGATAAAATATGCAAACATATTTGAATGAAATACATAAATTTGTTCTACCTCTGACAGGCAAGAATTAGCTGTATAATCTGGACATGAGACTCTCTTTTCAAAAGTACCTTATAATATATATGCAGAATGTTATCCATGAAAAATGCAATATTAAACAAACCTGCTAAATAAAAAAGAGTTATAATAATCTTTGACAAATAAAATAGTACTAAAGAAAAAATAAATAAAGTAACTTGCCAGGGAATGTTTAAATTATGTCATATAGAAACATATATTTCTAAATAAAAATATCTGTTATAAATCATTTTTCACAAACATGGATCTTCTTGTGATATAGGTATTAAAATGTTTCTTTCTTCCTTTTTTTTTTGAGTTGGAGTCTCACTCTGTCACCCAGACTGGAGTGCAGTGGCCACTCCCAGCTACTGCAGCCTTGACCTGCTGGGCTCTGGCGATCCTTCCGCCTCAGTCTTCCAAGCAACTGGAACTACAGGCGTGCACTACCATGCCTGACTGATTTTTGATTTATTGTAGAGATGAGCTCTCACCAATTTGCCCAGGTGTGTCTCCAACTCGCGGGCTCAGGCAATTCACTCACCTCAGCCTCCCAAAGCGCGGGATTACAGGCAGAGCCACCAAGCCCAGCTAAAATGTTTCTTTTTAAACAAAAGACTTCCAAGACAGAACAGATATTTTGGATATCTGATAGATACTTTTCTCAATTTTTTTATTTCTAGAATATGGTTCAGTTGAAAGGAAAACTATGTTCAATGAAAACTTAGAAGTATTATCTCAAAAGGATTTAATTCCAATTTTCACAATTCTACCTTTCATTTGATAACTCAACTAGAAGTTTGGTGATGAAAAGAGAAAAACATGATATTAAATAATTAAATATGTTAATTTCAAATCTTATGAATTCATAATATAACCTCAAATTCTATAAAAATCTATATTCAGAATATGAAGGTAAAGAAAGAAAGGTGAAATGAAAAAAAGACAATTCTATAGTGATCTTGGTGACCTAATCTTGCTCTCAACTAAGTAATTCATGTCTCATTGTAAATTCTAAATTTTAATTATCAAGAAGTGAAAAGTTTTGAAGTGTTAGTAATTGGCAATATTTCAACTGAAGAATTGTTTTAAAAAGTCATTTATTTGAGGTATATTGGCTTTTTGCCATGTTTCAATAAAACATTTTAATCCTATGCCAGCAGTTAATAGCAAGAGTAGGCAAATGTCCAGATATTATAATCTACTATGCACTTTTTAAAGGCTTCTACCACTTACTGTATATTTATTACAGGTCATCACATTCATTATCTCATAAAACCTTCAAAATATTTGATATAGAAGTTTTATCTTTTTTTTTATTTTTATTTTTTACAAACAAGGAAACTGAGGTGCAGAAGAGTAAAGTCATTTCCCCAAGTGAATAGCAATGTGGATTTTTCAGGTCAGCCTGGGCTTCGAGAATGTCAGCTCAATAGGTTGGCCAGCCAAGTACCAGAGAGGGTCGTCAAGGGGCTGGTAAACCTAGCCCAGGAAGTGTCAGCTCTAATGGGCTGGCAAGCCTAGCACCTGAAGTGTAGACTCAAGTGGACTGGCAAGCCAAGCTCTGAGAGTGTTGCTGGTTTCGTGGGCTGGCAAGCCTAGCCCTTGGGGTGTCTCAGTTTTGGAGTCTTGTCTTCTTCCAGCAGCTCTCCAGATTCAGTCAGTTCCAACTATCTTCTGTAGCTCTTCAAGTTGCAGCTCTTCAGGGTCAAGGTTCTTGTCTCATGCCCAAGAAGAATGAGGGACACAGACAGAAAGTGAGAAAGCAGGATTTATTGAGAGGACAGAGAAGCTCCCACAGTGGAAGGGGACCCCATGGAGTTGCCCGACTCTGGCGTCCAAACCTGGTGTTTATATAGTCCTAAGTCCAAGCCAATTGGCTAGCACTAGCTATGAGCTGCTGCTCTTCTGACTGGTCAATATTAAGGACCTATCATCAGGAGATAGGGGGCTAATGGTGAGTTGATTGGTTACTTTTTGATACTAGCAGTGAGTACCTAAGCTCTAACTTGAGAGATTCACAAGGGAGCTTGCTTACCAATGGTGAGCCTAAGAGCCCTGCTGGGAATTTCCTGCATTATTACCAGGGGACCTGCCTGTCTATTTGCCTAGCCTTTCTCTAGCTATCTCCTGTCTCAGTAGTGCTTTATTTAGACCCTGAGAGAATGTTGAGAAAATGATGGAATAGGAAGTAACAGCAACTCCTCTTGCTACCTTGATAACAATTACACAGGCAGAATCTGTCTAATGTTGTTATTTTGAAACTCTAGATTAGGCTGAAGGCTTTCAACTTCTGGTGGGGGACTTGAATGATAAATTGTGGGTAATTTTAGATCTTAGCACAATAGTAGGCACCCATGCCTCACTCAGTCTCATGTCAGGTACCTGTTCATATGTGTCTGGAGCACCTCGGATGCAACTTGCAGAAGCCAAAGGTGAACAAAAAGAATACTGTCCTACACATATTGGAGATTTGTACTCTGATTGTTGATTGCTGCTTCTGATCACAAAGGAACAGGGAGCATAATTTTTGTACTCTCCTTGTTATTGAAAGTAATTTCCAGGGCATTTAAAGGACTGGTACTTTCATTCTACCTTTGTTTTTTCCATTGTCCCTTTTTGGGAGCCAGATGCTAAAATTTGACTTTCAAAAGCAAACATATAAATGGGAAAAATGTGAAACTCATCATGCCTGCCCAGTGGAAGGTGCAGTCTCATATCAGAACAATACTTAATAAGCTTAAATTTACAACTCTTGCTGAATCTCAGCACACAGACAACCTATAATAAATGAAATAAAGGAAAAGAAAAGAAAAGAAAAAAAAAACAAACCCTAAGGAAAGAGGAGGACTTGATTCATAGATGCACAATTATTAAATTCAAATGTTCAGTTTTCAACAAAAACATCACAAAGCATACAAAGGAAGGGAAAGATGTGTCCCATTTAAAAGGGGGGAAATAAATAAATAAATAAATAAAACCAGAAACTGTCCCTGAAAAAACACCTGATGGCTAATCTAATCTATTAGACAAAAGCACTATAATCGCTGTGTAAAAATACTCCAACAAAAAAAAAAAATAAACGAAAATGTGGAGACAGTTAATAAATAATATATAAACAAAACTTAAATATGAATACAGAGAAATTTTAAAAATACACCAAAATCAAATTCTAGAATAAAAGTTGCCATTACTGAAATGAAATTTTCACTAGAGGAATTCAAAAGCACACTTTATCAGAAAGAAAGAGTCAGCAAATTGGAAGATAGGATAATAAAAAATTTTTGAGTCTGAGAAAGAGTTTAAACAAGATTGAAGGAGAGTAAATAATGCATAAGGGACATGTGAGACATCATCAAGTGGACCCATATACACATTACAGAATTCCAGAAAGACAGGAGATATAAACTGATGCTAGGCAATAACTAGAATACATATGAAGTAAAGATTTCAGTAAAGATAAATGCATGAGTAATTACAAACACTAGAATTATTGTAACTCTTTGTTCTCAACATGATTTAAGAAATTAAGACAAAAAAAACTTGCTAGTTCAAAAGTTACTATTATTATTACTTGGTTTGTAATTTCAGATTTTGTTTCTGAAAAATTTAATAAATTCATATATTAAAAATCATTAATTTAAATTTGGGGGCACATTATATATAAAGATATTAAGTTACAACATCTAGTTGAAAGACATGGTGATAAACTGCTAAATGAGCAGCAGAGTTTTTTATTTTTATTGATTTTATATGTTTGTTTATTTTTAATAGCAGAGTTTATGTATGTTATTGAAGTGAAGCTGGTGTAGTTTTTAATTAGAGTGTTGTAAATAAAAAGGATAAATTTTATCCAAATGGTAACTGAAAAAATAGCAATAGGTTATATGTAAAAAAGAATGAAAAAAAGAATTGAAATATTTTACTTTAAAAATCTGTTAAACATAAAAGAAACAGTAATGTAGGAAATGAGGAACAAAGAAGTTATAAGATATATACAAATAATAGCAAATATAAGTTGATCCTTATTAGTAATTACTTTAAATAAAAGTGAATTAAACTCTTCAATGAAGAAAATGGCAATGGATTCTAAAAAACATGACGTCACTTTATACTTTCCATAAGAGATTCATTTTAGAGTCAAAGAGACAAACATTTTTAAAGTATGGAGTATATATTCCATGAAAATAGTAAACAAAAGGGAGAAGTTGCTGTAATAATAGTAGACAAAATAAACTTCAAGTAAAAAGATTGTAAGAGACAAAGAAAAAATATTCTATATTATAAAATGTTCAATATAGGGAAAAGGCATTATAGTGATAATTTTATATCTAATAACAGACCATCAAAATATATAAAGCCAAAATTTACAGAATTAAATAGAAAAATAGTTTTATAATAATAGTTGAAGACATGAATACCCCACCCTGAATAACAGATAGAACAACCAGACACAAGATAAATAAGGAAATAGAAGACTAGAACAACACAATAAATCAACTAGATTTAGCAAACATATACCAAACTTTCTACTCAACAACAATAGAATTAATATCCTTCTCAAGTTCCCATAAAACACTTAAAAAACTAGACAATATGTTAGGCCACAAATTAAGTCTTAGTAAAATTTAAAAGATTTATATTTTACAAAGTTTCTTCTCTGACAAGAATGGGATGAATTTAGAAGCCAAAACAGAAAAATTTGAAATTTCACATACTGTGGCAATGAATACACTCTTAACTAACCAATAGATGAAAGAACACATTAAAAAGAAACAATAAAAATATGTAGAGACAAATGAAATAAAAAACACAACATATCAAAATTAATAGGACACAGAGAAAGCAATCCTTTGTGGGAATTTATAGCTATAAAAGTTTACATTAAAATCAAGAAAAATCTCAAATCAACAACTCTACTTTAGTACTTAAAAAACTAAAAAAAAAAAAAAAGAACATATTAAAACCAATGCTAGCAGAAAGAAAAAAGATTAGAGTCAAGCCAAAAATAACAAAATAAATAATGAAAAAATAGAGAACATGAGTAAAATCAAAAGTTGTTTATTTGAAAAAGGAAATAATTTATCATTATAATTAGTAAGGAATTTGAATTAGCAAGCAAAATTGTCTGATTAAAATAAACCCTAGGACTGATAATTTCATTGGTGAATTCCATCAAAATTTAAAGAATGAATATCAAATCATTCTCAAATTTTCCTCAATATTAAAGAGGGAGGAATAGTTTCTAGCTCATTTTATGGGTCCAGTAATGCTCTAATATCGAAGTCAGAGAAAGATACTACTACACAAAACAAGACAAAACAAAACAAAATTATTCATTATGAACATTGATGCAAATATCCTCAACAAAATACTAGTATACTGAATTTGTCAGCATATTAAAAGTCTTAAATACCATGACTAACAGGTCATAATTTCTGAAATTCAAGGATGGCTCCACATACAAAAATATGTATGTAATACATCATATTTCAGAATAAAGCAAAAAAATGCTTGCTCATTTTAAGTGATGTCATACAATAATGTAAAATCCTTTCCCCTTAGGTCAGGAACAAGGCAAGGAGGCTCTCTTTTTCAAGTTTTATTCTGCATAGCAGTGAAAGTCCTAGCCATGTCAATTATGTGAGAAAAGAAAAGTCCTCCAAATTCAAATTTAAAAAAAGATTTCTGCTCACAGAACATATGGTATATGAAAAAGCATCCTAAAGATTATATACACACTAAAACTGTGAAAACTTAAAAAATAATTTTACTGAAGCAGCAGGATACATAAGCTCAACACATGAAAATCAATTGTATTTTTGTACATGAACAACCAACAATCTGAAAAAGAAACTAAAAACGTTTAGATTACAGTAGAATAAAAAAGAATAAGAAATGAAAGAATTAATCAAGGAAGTAAAACACTTGAACAATAAAAACTACAACACATTTCTGGAGGAAAAGAAAGAAGTCATAAATAAAGCACAAAATTTTATGTGTTCATGGATTGGAAGACTTAAACTTGCTGACATCTCAATAACCAGTCTGCATGTGAATGCACTAAATACACCACTGAAAAGACACAGAATGGTAAACTGGAAAACAAAAACTCTATAATTTATTGTCTCCAGAAAACACAAATGACAAAAAAAGGATGCTCCCAGACTTAAAGTTAGAGGATAGAAAACAAACTTTCAGGTGAATGGGTTACAATAGAGGCCAGGAGTCATAATCTTACTATCAGACAAAACAATCTTTAAGCTATCAAAAATTACAAAAAAGGTGTGGAGGGACACTACAGCATGATAAAAGTTCAATCTATCAACAAGGACTATCCATCCTAAACCTATATGCATTCAACACAGAAGCATCAGTTTTCATAAAGCAGCTACTAAAAAAACTAAAAAAAGATATTGACTCTAGCACTATCATTGCTGGGAACCTAAATACCCAACTAACAATGCTAGATAGATCATCAAAAAGGGAGATCCAGAGCCTCAACTTGAAACTTGACCTAATGAGCACTCCACCTAATAACCACAGAATATACATTCTATTCGTTACCACACAGAACATATTGTAAGATCGACAACATACTTGGCCATTAATCAAGCATAAATACATTGAAATGCTGCCATGCACCTTCTCAGACCACAGTGGAATAAAAATAAATATCACCACCAACAAAATTCCCTCCAAACACCAACAAAATTCCCTCCAAACATTAAAATGTGGACAATGAGCAACACGATGCTGAAAAACTCCTGGATCAACACAGAAATCAAAATGGAAATGAAAAGATTCCTAGAAACAAATGAAAGTAAAGAAACATCTTACCAACACCTCTGTGATGCCATGAAAACAGTACTAAGAGGGGAATGTATATCTCTATGAACACACATCAAAAAAATAGAAAGAGAACAAGTTAACAGCCTAACAAATCACCTAAGAGAGCTGGAAAGAGAAGACCATCAAAACTTTGAAGAATCTGGATCACAAAAGTAAATGCCCAAATATGGGACATAGAAGGCAAAAATACCACAGAAAAAAGTTAACATAACAAAAAGTTGACTTCTTGAAAGCATAAAAAAGATTGATGGGTCACTAGCCAGAATGACCAAGAAAGAGAAAGAAAAAAACCCAAATAAACATGAAAAGAAATGCAACAGATCAACTCACAACTGACTCTGAAGAAATACAAAAGATTATCAGAGATTACTGTTCACACTTGTAAGGAAACAAACTCAATAACCTAAATCTAAATAAAATAGAGGATTTTCTGACATCACACAATCTCCCAAGCTTCAGACAAGAAGAAACTGAGATCCTAAATAGACCAATAACAACCAGGAAATTGGCTCTGTCATAAGACAACTACCTACAAACAAAGCGGGGGGGGGGGGCTGAACCACAAGAATTTCCAGCAGAATTCTACAAAACATCAAAACATACAAAGAGAAACTTATACAAATTCAATTGAAATTATTCTAGGCAATTGAGAAAGAAGGAACTTTCCACAAATCATTTTATGATGCTAACATCACATTGGAGTTCCAGTAAGATGGCAATGGCATAGGTGGAACCGTGAGATTCTCCGAACATGAGTTCCCAAAAAGATTCTTACTTTCCTTCCCCCAACCCCCTGCCCACTGCCAACTGCACTGTTATGTGGCCCGAAGACCCTCAGTCCCACGTAAGGCCAGCAATTGCAGCCTCCCGGCTGCTGCTGCTCTCCTATAGGTGGCCACTTCCCTGGCTGCAAGGAGTTCCCAGCTCCCTCCTCAGTTACAACATCTCACCCAACAACAAGCCGCTGCCTGTGGAGGCTCTTGGATACTGCCTTGTGGAGATCTGGGTTCCCTTACTGACTACACTTATCTGCCCAGCACTCAGCTGCTGCCAGCTTCCTCCCTGACTGGGCTCTTAGCCCAGCAGGCTGGTGCTCACTCCTCAGAGTTCCAACTCCCCATCCTGGGTTCTGGGCCCCCACCCAGCCCTATTTCAAGCTGCTGTCACCCAGGGAGGCTCTAGATGTCCATCCCTCAGAGATACCAGCTCCATTTCTGACTGAAGTACCCTGTGTGGGGCCCAAAGCTGCTGTCACTACTCACCACCTGCCCTTTGGAGCTCTAGTTCCACTCTGACTGAGGCACCCAGTGTGTGACCCCATGGTTGTGTAAGGGAACAGTATATCTTAAGGAGTTGCTGATCAGCCACTCTCAGCTCTCAGTTCCAGAAGAGGAAACTCCCAGTTCCCTCCTATACCCCAGGCTGCAGGTGGGACACCAGATCCAGTGCCCACCTGTGCTGCTAATCCCTGGTGCCTCACACACCACCACAGTCCATCATAGTGGATTACCCATGGATCTGGATGAGTGGAGAGAAAGGATGTGTGGAGAGAAAGGATCAGTGAAAGAGGAGCTGTCCACCTCAGCTATTTTCCAGGCAGAGATTTGCATTGCCCCGCTCACCTATGAGCAGCCTCCACCTTGGTTTCTAAGTTAAGGTCACTAAACAGGAGACAAAATCCCCTCCCTTATGCTGAATCAGATACTGGCAACTCAGCATCACAGACCTCTCAGGTAGCAAGCCAAAGGAACAAACCTAAGCTGGGAGTAAATCTGCCTGCAATGAAAGCAAAGAGGATAGGCTAGAAATCAGAGCTGAAGAGACTTTAGACACTCAGGAAAGATTCCAGAGCTATTCTGGTTTCTTATTTGGACTTTTAATTTTATTGTTTTGACTGTTTTGCTCACTTTTGTTTGCTTTTTCATTTAGACTGCCTATTTATGTTGGGGGAAAAAATGCATCAAAAGACATGATTTTATTGGACTGTCTTTGTGAGATTACTGGTATGCTTTAGGGAATTTTGTTTGTGTGTCTGTTTTTCACTCTTTTCTGGCCTTGTGTCTCTTTTTCACCCGTTAGTTGGTATGTATGTCTGTTTTCCCTCTCACTATTCTCTCTTTCTAACTTCCTCTTGACCCCCTCTTCATTCATTATTTTCCTTTTTTGTACCTCCTTTTGTTCCAGGGAGCAAACCTACACCCCGCTGCCTGGACAGATTATAAGACAGTGGGAAATAGGTTCCAGTGTGCCCATACACCTGTTGGTGGATACTGGGATCAGCAGATAGATTCGGAATCACAGCTTCCCCCTCAATTAAACTTCAAAACTGCAAAAAGTACAACCCCCAGCAAACACTCCATCCTCAAAAGTGAACAAAGCCAGAGGGCCCTCATAAGGAAGAACAGGAGATTGCACAAGTGAAGCAAAAGCAACCCCACCTTCCCTGAAAAACAGAATTAAAGAAGGGGAGGAAAGGGGGAGAGAGAACAAAGTCTACACAAATGAAGAAAAACCAAAATAAGAATATGGGTCTCTCCCAGATGCCTGGGAGGGCAGACACTGAGAAAACTGACTTCGGAATGAAAACAATGAAGAGGTCCCAGAATGACTGGTCTCAAACTACAAATCTATATATCAAGACATTAATGGAGAGATTAAAAAGAGTTGAGGAGAGACAAGAAGAAACTAGGAAGAGGCGATAACTAAGATAACATTAATAAAGAATACTATGAATGAAATAAATAACAAACCGATAAGCATGGAAAGCAGAATTAGTCAAGCAGAAGAAAGAATCTCAGAGCTTGAGGACTAAAATATAGAAAAACCCAAACTGTCAAAAACATAGAAAAGAAGCTTAAAAAATCAGAACAAAGTCTTCAAGACATGAGCGATTACTTCAAGGGAAAGAACCTAATTAGGTAATTGGCCTTCCTGAAACAGAAAGAGAAACAGAGGCCACCTTGGAACAAACATTCCATGAGATTGTTGAAGAAAACGTCCCTCATCTCCTCAGTGATGCAAAAATTCAAACACAAGAGATTCAGAGAACCGCTGCAAGACAACAACTGAGAAGACCAACTCACAGACACATAATAATTCATCTAAACAAAGTAGGTATAAAAGAAAAAATCCTAAAGACAGCAAGAGAAAAAGGCCAGATCACCTAACATGGAAGACCAATTAGAATAGCAGCAGATTTATCTACAGAAACCCTGTAGGCTAGGAGTGCTTGGAGCCCTATCTTCCAAGTTCTAAAAGATAAACAATATCAACCAAGAATAACCTACCCAGCCAAACTAAGCTTCATCAGCAAGGGAGAATTAAAATCTTTCCCAATATCCAATCCTTACAAACTTATGCTGCCACCAGACCAACTCTATAAGAAACACTTTAAAAAGTTCTATACACAGAAGAAAAGGAAAAAATAACAACAACGTCCTTCACAAGACTACAGGAAAAAAAGTAAAACACACACGAGCCCACCCCAAACCAAAAGAAAGACAACAAACAAAGAGGAACAACAAAAACAACTGTATAAGAACTATATGACAGGGACCAACTCTCACATTTCAATAATTAGCCTGAAAATGAATAAACTAAATGCACCACTGAAAAGACATAGAATGGCAAAATGGATAAAATATCACCAGGCAACAATATATCGCCTTCAAGAGACTCATCTCACTAGAAAGAACATGCAAAGACTCAAAGTAAGAGGATGGGAAACAAATCAAATTTTCAGGCAAACAGAACACAAAAGAAAGGAGGAGTTGTGATCCTAATTTCAGACAAAATACCATTTAAGCTATCAAAAATTTAAAAAGATACAGAAGGCCACTACATAATGATAAAAGGCTCACTCTGTCAACAAGAAATATCTATCCTAGACATATATGCACCCAACATAGGAGTGCCAACTTTCATAAAACAGCTTCTAGGAAAATTCAAGAAAGATATTGACTCTAACACCAGCATACCTGGGGACTTTAATCCCCCACTCACAACCCTAGACAGGTCATCAAGACAAAAAATCAGCAATGAGATCC
>NW_007252977.1:716921-738922 GCF_000164805.1 Carlito syrichta | reverse complement strand
AGTACGTCTAAATTTTACTTTGAAGCATACTGAGTTTGCACCTTTTGGTAAAGATGTCCCATTAGAAACACTCTAAAGAATAATAGCTACGTTTTTCTCCCTTTGATAATATACCTGCTTCTTGAAGTGTGAACCACAGTTGTCTCAAAAATTATGATTATAATAAAAGAGAAATACAGCTTACATTCAAATTATTTTTCAATTTATTTAAATTAAATGATACTTTTTAACAGATAAATAATTATTTGGACAAATGAGATTCTAATACTTTCATCTACCTTGAGTCAAATATATGATTATTTCATGTCACTTATATAATTATGAATATTAATAACTTTCATTAAACTTTATTCTGAAAACCTTCAGTCTTTCAACCATCAAGTTTCACATTTTCTTAGGAAAAAATCCACCAATTTCACACCAACATGAAACAACACACATTCTTATTTAACATGGATAATTCAGAAGAAATATTTACTTTTAAAGTATTGTTGTTAGAAGTTCATAAACACTGTTTTCTTTCCATCTATATAACTTTTGTCAACATGCTATATAACTTTTGTCAACATGCTATATGTTATAAAGATAATTCAACTTACTTCAATATGTAAAACATTTCAATATGCTTTAAAGAACTTAGGAGTAAGTGGCCCTTTACTGAGAGTTGTCAGTAACTAACCAAAGGAATAAACTAACTTGATTCCTATAAAGCGCTTTAATATAATTAATGGGTGAAAGCAACTCACACTGACAGATAATGAATAAACATAATGTGGTATGTACATACAGTGGAATATTATTCAGTCCAAAAAAATAAGAAACTTCCAATACATACTACAACATTGGTGAACTTTGAATATGCTAAGTAAATAAAACAAACAGTCACAAAAAGGCAAATACTGTATGATTATATTCATCCGTGGTATCTAGAATAATCAAATTAATACAAACTAGAATGGTGGTTGCTAGGAGCCAGGGGAATGGGGAGTATTGTTTAAGTATCAGTTTAGAAGTTGTTCTAGAATGGGAGGATAGCTATGGTTATATAATGCAACAAAGTGAATGCACTTAAAGCCACTGAACTGTACACTTAATGATTAAAACTGTAAATTTTGTGTTATAATATTTTTCCAAAATAAGAATACAATTGCTACTTTAAAACAGCAGGAATTTTAATCAGAAGTAAAACCAGAAATACCTAGAAATCTGTTGAACCTCTGCCTTTATTAGGGTCAACCATAAAGGCCACACTTATTTAATAAAGGCTTCAAATGTTACAAAAATAAAATTAGAGAAAATCCTAGTCAGGATTTTACATACCAAGATGGAAAGTAGCTGACTGGATGGATACTAAACATTCTCCGTAAGGCACCTAAAAACCTGTACAGGTACAAGGCTATCATTTTCCAATAAGTAATTAAGTTGATCAGCCTACAATGTGGGTCTCCAGGCATTATTTTGAGAGGTGGAAGTAGGGAGAGAATCAATTATTTCTTTGGCTTCTTAGGATAGTTGTGTGAAGTCATGACTATGGTTACTGGTCCAAAGACAACATATTAGGATTTGGAACTGCCTAGTTCTTCGAATCACTCAGAAATACAGTAAATATTTATGTGTCGGGTACTATGTTAGGAATTTTTGAGTGAATAAAATAAACTCTCAACCCTCAAAGATTCCAAAATCTATTAGGGTCAAATATACAAAAAACCGTAAAACCTACATAAAAATTAAAGCAATCACAATTTTAAAAAATAATTTTATCCAACTTTGCAAATGTCAAAATGTAGTATTAACTAAACATATAAGCCACTGTTAAACATACAATGACTAGAGAATTTCATGTCACAGTTGTGCCTCTAAATCCCTCTGTGACAAAAAATATTACTCTTCTAGTCTAGTACATATATAATTACATACATATGAATTTGATGTGCAAATATCTATGTCAGGAATTAGTGCTTAAAAACCACTTTTATTTACTTATTTATTTAATTTTTTGAGTTGGAGTCTCACTCTGTTGCCCAGGCTGGAGTGCAGTGGCACACTCAGAGGGACTCCAGAGTCGAACTGCTGGGCTTCTGCGATCCTTCCATCTCAGCCTTCCAAGTAGCCAGAACTACAGGCGTGTGCTGCCACATCCGGCTAATTAAAAATCACTTTTTAGAACATCTTTCACTTCTCCATGATTTAGTTATGTTACTATAATAAATAATACTTACTGGGCTGCTCCTTCCCTGAGAAGATTGTCATTATTAAGCAGTAACCGAACATCTGCAAGACAAATATTATGTTTTCTATATTATTATTTTCAATATTTGAATGAAGAATATAATGAATGTAGATTGCTTTGGTCATGTTTACATGTTAACACTCCTCCATCTCAAATGCAAGCAAGAACAAAATATCACTTTGATGACCAAAATAATCATAAACACACACCATGGTATTAAAAAAAAAGATTTTGGGTAGGAAATAGGAGAAGGGATGAAATAAAAGTATATACCCCTTCATACTCTTGTTTTTTTGAGTTAGAGTTTCACTCTGTTGCTCCGACTGGAATGTAGAGGCACACTTCTGGCCACTGTAGCCTCGACCTGCTGGGATCTGGTGATTCTTTTGCCTTCTGCCTCAGCCTTCCAAGTAGCTGGAACTACAGGCGAGCACTACCACGCCCAGCTAATTTTTGATTTATTGCAGAGATGAGGTCTCGCCAGGTTGCCTGGTGGGTCTCGAACCCGTGGGCTCAGGCAATCCACTCTCCTCAGCCTCCCAAAGTGCTGAAATTACAGGCTGAGCCATCAAGCCCCGCTTCTTCATGCTCTTAATAATCAATGCAGTCTGACTATAATGTATCTCCAAAGGAGTAAGATGGAGATAAGCTACACCAGAAAGACGGTGTGATAAGATCGCAGAAAATATTTAGGGTTAGTTTGACAATACAACCATCTGCTTCAAATGAATCTGCTCTACAGAAAAAATGATCAAACAACAGTCTGTGACCAGAGTGTGGATACAGGCATTTCTGCCCTTAGCTTATATTCAAGCAACAGATTAGTAACTCTGCTGTATCTGACCTGGTAATTGATTGTACTTTCATGATTGACTCCTAAATCCATCCTAATTTTAGACTCAATTCATATGTAAGACATTTGACTACTAATTATTAAAGCATGACTTTGCAAACAATATATTATTGAAAAATCCAAGCACTCTGTTAAACATAAAAGAAAAAATATCATACACAATTTCACACAAACAAAATTCTAGCCTGGTCTTGGTGTATTTTCTTTCATTATTTTTCCTAAGCACTTGACTATTTTATGTAGCTGCAATTATAAAGTACATAAAACAATGTACCCTAATTTTTTCATTAGATGAAAATAACATAATAAGTTAAATACTTTCCATTAAGAAGCTGGTTAAATAAAATATAAGGCCGGGCTCGGTGGCTCAGCCTGTAATCCTAGCACTTTGGGAGGCCGAGGTGAGTGAATGGCCTGAGCCCGCGGGTTCGAGATCCGCCTGGGCAACTTGGCGAGACCTCATCTCTACAATAAATCAAAAATTAACCGGGTGTGGTAGCGCGCGCCTGTAGTTCCAGCTACTCAGAAGGCTGAGGCGGAAGGATCGCCGGAGCCCAGCAGGTCGAGGCTGTGGTGGCCGGGAGCAGCCACTGCACTCCAGTCTGGGCGACAGAGTGAGACTCCAACTCAAAAAAAAATAAAAATAAAAAAATAAAATATAAGAAGACTATAAATCTTATATACAGTGTGAAATTGGGCAGCCACAAAAAATAATGTGCATATATATTTGTCAACATGGAAAGCCATTTATAATATTATAAACGGGAAGAGAAAAATGCAGCATGTATAGTATTATCATCTTTACATATTGCTATATATTTGTCAGTTGAGACATGTTAGTAGATCATTCAAATAGCAGGGAACTAAAAGGTAGAATCTTGTGTGATTTTTAGGTTCTTTTTTGCATCTTGGGAAGTTAAGAATGACTATGAATCAGTTTTACAAAAATAGTGCCATTCAAAAGGAAAAGAAAATACTGCCTATACATATTCTTTTTTTGGGGGTCTCACTCACGTTGCTTAGGCTGGAGTGCAATGGCATGCTCACGGCCACCACAGCCTCGACCTGCTGAGCTTAGGCGACCCTTCCGCCTCAGCTTTCCAAGTAGCTGAAACTACAGACGCACACCACCACGCCCAGCGAGTTTTGTGTGCGTGTGTGCGTGATTTATTGTAGAGACAAGGTCACCAAGTTGCCCAGGCTGGTCTCAAACTCCTGGGCTCAGGCAATCCTCTCGTCTTGGCCTCCCAAAATGCTTGGATTGCTGACTGAGCCCGGCCACACCTCACCTCTTTTCAGCACCTGGCCTTGATTTAAAAAACAACAATTAATTTTGCTAACCACTAAACCAGCACTATTTTAATTTCTAAATGAACTGGTTTTAAACAGTGGAAGCTCCTATCTAAAAATTTATCTTAAAAAAAATACAGAAAGTTATAATTATAGTTACTCTACCCCACAAAACAAAGAACGATGTTCTAATTGATAAACTATGATTTATCTTCAATATTTTAAATATAGTAATTATGGTACTGCACAGTAGTGTGCCTTTTCTGGTTCCAAAGGAGAAAATAATTGAAAAGCAGGATATATTTTATCAGTTAGCTCTACTCTGAAAAAAAGACTCATGCTTTTATCATAAGTTAGGTTGCAGAAGACAGACAACAATCTGAATAAAATGCTCCCCTTGAAGGTTATGGTTCCAAGTCAGGCTACATATCAGAACCATAGGGCTGTGAATGGGAGGCTTAAAAAACACAGATCTGAGTTTTTGAAAATGAGGAACAGAATGTCCATTTTCAATTATTCTAACAGCCAGACTAGAAAACAGCATTTGGGAACCACCCAGTAAGATTTTGTAACTTTGTAATTCTAAAATGTTATGGCTTCTCTTGAAATCATTCTGACATCAAGGTTTTCAACCAAAATAGTCAGAAAAGATCATACTCATGAGATTTCCCTTTCAAATATGTAATTATTTTCTAACTCTAAAATACTCTTTCAGTTAAAATTTATAAGATAAATCCTATATACTCACTTCTATTTCACAGCTCACCATCTACCCAGGCCTACTTAATGGCTCATTTTACATGCCCATATTTATTACAACTTTAACATATAATATAGAAATTCAGTGTCAATTTCAAATTAGACTTAGGAAAGCAATTTTCAAGACTCATACATTCTTTTAGGACGTTCCTTATTTTAAAAGATGCAGGGTATTTAATTCAGGGTACGAACAGTAAATTAAAAACTTTTCTGAAAATTCTAATTTATTTTTGGCTCTATGAATTGTACAGAAATTTGGAAGCTACTAGCTTTAGTGTAGTTTCACTACTATCAATTTAAGTTACATGAAAATTTTTGAGCTGAAGAAGGAAGAGACTATCTTCTTCAATCCTTACAACCATCAAATGTATTAATGCATATGTAGGTCACAGAGGCTGAACATTAAAGGAGGAGTTCTGAATTCTCTAACTCCCCAGTTCACTCCTTGAATTTTTAGTTATTTTAAATAGAGGATTTTAATTTCCATGTTTTTTTACAATGTAGATTTTCCATTCTTCCTCTAATTGTAACTCAGTGGTTAAGTTTTAAAATGTGTAAGAATTGCCACATGTAACTTTGTGCTCTAAATCATATATTATAATAGTTTGTGGATGGGTTAAGGGGTTTTCAAGGGTAATTTTAACTTTACACAACTCTGCCTCATGTTTTGACTTTCAAATATAATCTTTTCTGAGGTGAGATTCCATTACATATAAGTTTTTTATAGAGACACCGGTCTTGCTATGTTGCCCAGCCTTATCTCACACTCCTGGCCTTAAGTGATCCTTATACCTCAGCCTTCCAAAGTGCTGCGATTGTAGGCACGAACCGCCACGCCCAGCCCTATATCTTACTGTAAGAATAAAAATGAGTGATTAAACTTCTTAAAAAACATATTTAAATAGCTTACTTTGGAGAATGATTGAAAGATGAAACAGAAGAGCCCTGCATAAATTTACCTTTAATTTAAGACATGGTGATAGTCAAATATACCTACATGATGTAGAAATAATACATTTATAGTATTTGCAGTAACTTCTAATTGCTTAAGTTTTTGTTTTTGTTTTTGAGTTGGAGTCTCACTCTGTCACTCAGGCTGGAGTGCAGTGGCACGCTCATAACCACTGTAGCCTTGACCTGCTGGGCTCAGGTGATCCTTCCGCCTCAGCCTTCCAAGTAGCTGGAACTACAGGTACAAGCCACCACACTCAGCTCATTCTTTTATTCATTGTAGAGATGAGGTCTTGCCAAGTTGCCCGGGCTGGCCTGGAACCTGTGAGCTCAGGCAATCCTCTCACCTTGGCCTCCCAAAGTTTTGGGATTATAGGCATGAGCCACCATGCCCACCCTTAAGAAAAGTTTTATAAAGAGATCGCTACAGGCTATTTTCTTGCCAATTCTATACTACTAAAGAGCAGCTATTGTTACAGTCTTATTAAGTCTTTTATTTATGGTGTGAATAATTATAAAATGTCTGCCAAAGAGGTTTAAAGAAAGGCATACTGTGAAATGAGTTTACAGAAAACAATTTAAATAACAAATTGCTTTTACATGTACAGTCATGTACATACAGTCAATACAGGATGAAAATGTTCCTCACTCCCTTTTTTTTTGGCTGTTCATATTGATCTAGTAGATTTTTCTTTAAAAGAAATACAAAAATGCATTTCACAATTCCAAAAAATATAGTCAATATAAAAAATTTATTGTCTTTTAAATTATTTAAACATTCTATTGAATAAACATCTATTATACGTGCATACAGTCTTACTTAAATAAAACAATTTACCAATAAACACTACTTTCCCAGAATGAGGATATATTCTACTCAATAATATGGATAAAATTTTTTTGTCTTTAAAGGATTAACCTGCTCTAACAGAATTACTTTATATCATATATATAATACATTATATTCTAGCCACTACAAAATTCAGATTGACATACATTTTCATTGTAATTTAGAAAACACAGATTTTTCTGCATATTCTCCTTAGCTTAATTATTTTGATTATTGTGGCTGTCTTAAAAACAACAAAAAAAAGAGTGCTTCGTTTATCAAGCCTAGTGTTGTAAACACTTACCATTAAACACCTCATTAAACTCTCCAGGAGGGGCATGAATGATGAATTTTGCTGCTATACGCACCTAAAATAGAGATGAATACGTAAATATTCCATAGAACAGATCTCGGCTAAAATAACCATAAAACATACAAAACTATACCATTTCAAAGCTCTATAGAAAAGGGCTTAAGTTTTTAAAGACAGTGACACTTTTTCACTGAAAAACTGTATGCTCACTACTGTTGGAATCATTTACAATAACCACAATACTCAGGCAGAATGTAGATAAGATATATAATTTAATGCAGTTAGAAATTCAAAGCTGCCTACAGATAAACATTTTCTTTCAAGCAATTTTATTTCTTTTAAACTAAATGGAAAAAAATCAATCACAAAATTTTGAATGCATGAAGAAATAAGACACATTAGGTACAATGAAGAAAAATGATGACATATATGTCTACAAAGTCACAAATTACTGAAAAATCCAGAAAGAAAGAGAAGTCAGGTCTAAATTCAAAGGGGATTTAATGTGAGACCTGACTAGATCTCAGGAAATTTTAGTTCAAATAAGTGAGAGATAAAATAGCAACAGGTGTACTGACAGGCCTATTTTAATAGACTGTTTAAGGCTATGTTGATAAGGAGATTAATCACTATGAAAATACATCTGAATGACAAGCTCAACAATACAGTTTAGTGAAGAAGCCTGAAGAATATTATAAAAGTTTTCTAACCATATTATATGGTAACCTTTGAATGAGTTGCGGTAATATTCCTGAAAGTACAGTCCTTAAACAAGAAGTCCTAAAAGCACCAGCAATCTTGTCAAAAATGCAAATTCGTCAGTTCCATTCCAAATGACTGAATCAGAACCTCTGGAGATCAGTCCCAGGAAACTATTGGAACAACCTTCCCAGGTGATCTTTATGCACATTCAAGTATTAAGGGACCATCATTGGCAAAAATAAAAGCCTTGGTTTATTTTTATATTTCCCACTTTGACAGCATTATCACTGCTTTGAGATAGAAACCAGAAATAATGGAAAGAAAAGGAAATGGCTATGATTGTATATATGTTATGTGTGCATGTGCATGCATCTAAGTACAGATACAGTTTTCAGAGGAGAAAGGCAGATGGAAAAGAGGTATAGATGGTTAGACTGAAGATGCTCCTAGTTAGTCAGAGATCATATATATGACAAGGCCTTCAAAAGGTTAGAAAATGCCTATTTAAAGCAAAAGGAACTTTTGTAGTCTGGAACACTAAAAGTGTGAAGCAAAATCCACGACTTTTGTCAGATACCACTGATAGATGACAAAAGAGATGATAAAAATGGTATTTAAATTAGTGCTTTACCAAGTACTGTATGTCACTTACTCTTCACAACAACCCTATGAGGTAGTTACCATCCTATATGCACATTTTTTACATGAGGTAACCGAAGGAGAGGAGGGTAAGTAACTGTCAGTCTGATACTGGAACCTAAAGTTTTATTCATTACAAAACGCTGCTTCTCAATCTCAAAATTATATGTGTAAAATTCTCCCACCAAAAGATGAACATGGCAGAATGTGACAGTGTAATCACCAAGTAACTGCCTCTATACAAACCTTTTCTGATATTTAAAATGCCAATAGCAAACTGAAATGAAAAGGACAAATTCCTTGAAAGATACAAAACCCAAAGTTCACTGAACAGGTAACCTGAATAGTTCTACATATATTAAATAAATTGATTTGGCAGTTAAAAGCCTTTTAACAAAGCCGGGCTCGGTGGCTCAACCTGTAATCCCGCGCCTTTGGGAGGCTGAGGTGAGTGGATTGCCTGAGCCCGCGGGTTCGCGATCCGCCTGGGCAGCGAGACCTCATTTCTACAATAAATCAAAAAATCAGCCGGGTGTTGTAGCACATGCCTGTAATTCCGGCTACTCGGAAGGCTGAGGTGGAAGGATCACCGGAGCCCAGTAGGCGAGGCTGCGGTGACCAGGAGCGGCCACTGCACTCCAGTCTGGGTGACAGAGTGAGACTCCAACTCAAAAAAAAAAAAAAAAAAAAGCCTTTTAACAAATAAAACTTCATGTTCTTATACCAAAAATTTAAGGAGGAAATAATATAATTCAAAGCAAATTATTCCAGAAAACAGAAGTGGAGAGAACACCTTCCAATTTATTTTAAGAGAACACCCATTACTGTATCCTATACTAAAAACAGACAAAAATATTACAAAAAACACAACTCAGACCAAAATCTCTCAGGAACATAGATGTAAAAATCCTCAATAAAATATCAGTAAATTGAACCCAGCAATATATTGACAGGATAATACACCATAACCAACTGGGGTTTATCCTGGAAATGCAGGGCTATTACAATATTCGAAAATTAGTAACAGCAATTCACGATTTTGATCAAATAAAAAAGAAAAACTATATGACCATCTCAACAGACACAGAAAAATTATTTGACTATGTTTAACATCTAATCCTGATAAAAGTTCTCAGCCAACTAGGCAAAAAAAGGAATGTTCCTAACGTGACAAAGTCATCTCCAAAAAAGCCTGCAGCTAACACCATCTTTAAAGTTGAAAGACTGAATGCGTTCCCCCTAAGACCAGGAACAGACAAGAATAACTGATTTCATCACTCCTATTTAACATGATACTAGAAGTTTCAGCCAATGAAATAAGAAAAATAAGTAAAAGCAGACTGTAAAGAAAAAAATAAGACTTTTTATTTGCAGACAACTTGATTGTTTACAATGAAAATGCCAAGGAATCAAAAATAAATAAATAAAACAGCTAGGCATAAATCTAACTAAACATATGTGGGATTCGTATGCTTCACTACACAGAACACTGAAGAATGAAATCAAAGAGTTAAATGGAGAGATGTGCTATGTTCATGGATTAGAAGACTCATTGAGAAGATGCCAATTTCCCCCAAATTGTACAGATTCAGGATACACACACACAAGCTAATTCTAAAATTGATATGTTCTATATTATTATTTTTCTATGTTTCAAGAATGTAATGAAGATAATTTTGGCCATGTATTAAGTGCAAGCAAGATAAAAATATCACTTGGATGCCCAGAATAGCCACAAACACAAACATACACCATGGTATCATTAAAAAAGATTCTGATTATGAGAAAAGGAACTAAAATATATGTTATTTGGTTGGGCTCGGTGGCTCAGCCTGTAATCCCCACACTTTGGGAGGCTGAGGCGAGTGGATTGCCTGAGCCCACGTGTTCGAGACCCACCTGGGCAAGTTGGTGAGACCTCATCTCTACAATAAATCAAAAACTAGCTGGGCGTGATAGTGCGCGCCTGTAGTTCCAGCTACTTGGAAGGTTGAGGCAGAAGGATTGCCGGAGCCCAGCAGGTGGAGGCTGCGGTGGCTGGGAGCGGCCACTGCACTCCAGTCTGGGCGACAGAGTGAGACTCCAACTCAAAAAAGAAAAGAAAAAAAGTTCTTTTTCATCCTTGCTAATAAATGTAAAGTAGTAAGGGTAAAGGAACCAGAATAGCCAAAATAATATTGAAGAACAAGGTGGAGGACTCACACTACGTTATTTCAACACTTAATATAAAGTTACAGTCATCAAGTGTGGAGAGAGGGAAAAAAATCGATGGAAAAGAAGTGAGAGTCCAAGTCTAAACGCGCACGTACGCGCGCACGCACACACACACACAACCCACAACCAAAAGATTGTTGACAAAGGTACAAAAGCAATTTACTGGAGAAAAGACATATTTTCAACAACTGATTTTGAACAATTAGATAGCTATGAGCAAAAAAATGAACTTCAACTTAAACGTCACATTTATAAAAAAATTAACTCAAAATAGAGCATAGCTCTAAATGTAAAATATATAATTTTTAAAAAATTAAAAGGAAGTTGAAGAAAATCTGTATTACCTAAAGTCAGACAAAAATCTTAGACATTCTGATACTGAGAAACAGACTTTTGGTCTTTATCCCCATTTCCAGACACAGAACTCCTAAAATCTTTAGAAACTCATAAGTGATGTCTTTTGTAGATCAAACGAGTTGATTGATGGCTGGCAGCTCCTAGCTTCAGGACAGGTGCTGGTTACTGGCAAGACTGAGACTGGATTAGAAGATTGGGACTTTCAGCCCCACCCCCAGTCTTCTGATGGGCTGAAGGTTAAATTGATCACCAGCGGCTAATGGTTTAATCAGCCATGGCTATGTAATGAAGCTGCTATAAAAACCCAAAAGAAGGGGGTTCTGAGCTTCTGGGTAGCTGAACACATGGGATTCCTGGAGGGTGTTGTACCTAGGAAGCTCCACACCCCTAACCTATACCTCACTCTATGTACCTCTTCATCTGTATCTTTTGTAATAATCTTTATAGTAAATAAACTGGTAAATGTGTTTCCCTCAGTTCTGCCAGCCACTCTAGCAAATTAATCGAACTTGTAAAGGGGGTTGTGGGATTTACAGGCTGTTGGTCAGAGGTTCAGAAGTTGTGAATGATGTCTGAAAGCGGGGCAGTCCTGGAAACTAAGCCCTCAATCTGCGGGATCTCCAGACAGAGAATAACAGAACTGAATTAGAGGACACCCAAATGGTGTCCCTTGCTTGTTGGTGGGGAGAGCTCCCCTCACTACATTTGGTCACAAAAGTCTTCTGTATAGATTGTTGTTGTGCAGAGCGAAAAAAAAGGGGAAAAAACATGGTTTGAATTTGTGTTTTTTCCATACACAAACATGACACCAAAACTTTAATCAATTTAAAAACTGATAAGCTGAACTTCAACAAAATTTAACCCTTTGCACTTGGATGTCCCCTGAGGAAACACTGAAAAACTAGCAAACCACTCAGATGTCCCCTCTCAGGGGACATAAAGAGACTGCTGGTGATTATTCAGGACAAACTTATACCAGTGTAAGTTTTTCAACAATATGTGTTTCCTTGAACTTTTTCATTTAAAAACAGCGAAAATACTTATGGTCCATTTTAAATCTTTCAAGTCTCTGATCAGTTGATAAGTGGTTTTCAGGAATCACGAGTGCATCTATCTATATTGTCTTTGAACAACAGACTGGGCAATAAATTACATATTATTAAAGTGGGAGGAGGAAAACGAGACTGACTGTCAGCTCAAATAGAAAAACAGGTGGAAGACGCCAAATTACTATTGCACATGTGTCAATGAACCTGCAATACATGTTGGTGACTAATTCATATTACCACATGCTAAAAAATATAAGATATAAAATTTTGATTTTTTTTGTCATAAATAAGTTCCTCAACGTCCAAAATTCCATTATAAGTCAAATACCATTCCAACAAAATAATTGGTTCCAATGCCATTCTGTTTAATATGAAGTGATTAGTTTTTCGCTGTTTTGTAAAAAGTGTGGTTGAGTTGTTAGTAGGATTGTGATCCTGTCTCCGAGTGCCAAAGGTTAAAAAACTTGCTTTGTCAAAGACTTTTGTCAATAAAATAAAAAGACAGGCAAAAAACTAGAGAAAATATTAGCAAATTACATATTCAACAAAGGACTTGTATCCAGAATATATGAAGTACACTCAAGACTCAACTACTGTGGAAAATATTAAGCGAAAGACTTGAACAGACACTCACCAAAGAGGATATACATGCCAGATAAGTGCACAAAAAGATGTTCATTATTTCTAGTCACTAGGGAAATGAATACTGAAATAATGAAATATTACTACATACTTAATAGAATGGCTAAAATAAAAAAGACTGAAAACATCAAGTGCTGGTAAGAATGCAGAACTGGAACTCTCATACATTTCTGTAAAAATGTAAAATTGTATAACCAGTATAGAAAACAATTGAGCTAGTTCTTATAAAGGTAAGCATACACCATATGACTCAACAATCCCACTTCTAAGTAGCTACCCTATAGAAGTGCAGTTATGTTCACATAAAAACTAACCATAAATGCTCAAAACTGGAAACAATCTACAATCCAAATGTCTACAAATAGGTGAATGGACAAATAAACTGTGCAACACTGACAATGAAATACCACTCAGCAATGAAAAGAAACAGACTATTAATATATGCAACTTGAATGAATCTCAAAAAGCATTATGCTGAATGAACTAAACCAATCTCAAAAGGTTACACAGTAATAGAACAGGATTCCATTTATATGACTTTCTCAAATAAACAGTATTATAGCAATGAAGAACAGATTGATGGTTGCCAGGGGGTGAGGGGTAGGATGGGGAAAAGTGTGACTACAAAAGGAAAAATGAAGGAAAGGAAAAAAAATAAGCTTTTTTGGGGTGACAGAGTTATATTATATTTAGATTTTGTTAGTGGTTACATTGATCTATATATGTGCTAAAAGTTGTAAGAAAAAGAGAGGTACCTTTACTATATGCTAATTAAAGAAATAAAATATTTTTTTGTTTTCAAAATTATTTTTTTCTAAAATATTTAAAGCACTATCAAAATTAAAAGGCAAATCTAAATAATAATTAATTTTTAAAAGACAGGGGTGAAGTAGGGTATGGAGGACTGTGCACACTAAACATTGAAGCCTATTATGGTTCATTATGGTAAATGCCTTCATTTCCTTCTTTCCCTTCTCTTCTATCCCACTCCTACTGAGCTAACAAGTTATTAGAAAGCATTTAAACAAAAGTCTTGATCACTAACACAGGCAAGAAATGAAATAGTGATAACATGCTAGTAAGTGTAATCAAATACTTCTGAAACATTTAGAATTCTAAGGTAACTGTTTCTAACATTCTTAATTACTTATACTCTACCTATAAAGCAGGCAAAATTAAAATAACGAAAGCAGCAAGCAGTATATAGAGTATATTTTGTGATGAATTTTACGAGTTGAGATTTTAAAATGTTAGTTCTTTCCAAAAAAAGGCATATACCCTTTAGAATTTTAGTCAGTACTATTTTGGGTTTTGAGCTATACATATTTTTATCCCACTTACTTGTACTTGCTATTGCATCAAACATATGCAATAACCAAATGGTGTTAACAGACTTTCACAATATCTAAAGTGAACAAGGGTCAAAAGGAGTACCACCAAGGGTTGGAAGGTCAAGCGAGGAGACAGAGTGAACGCCCCAAACACAACTTTAATTATATCAGCTACACCTGAAATATTTTAATCTCATTTTTGTAAATTTCATAAAAAATAAGAATCTGACCTTTGGATTTCTCAGGCATTAGATAAAAGCAAGTGTATCTCTCACAGTAAAGGTTTGATTGTCAGCTGGGCTCGGTGGCTCAGCCTATAATCCCGCGCCTTTGGGAGGCTGAGGTGAGTGGACTGTCTGAGGCCGCGGGTTTGAGACCGCCTGGGCAGCGAGACCTCATCTCTACAATAAATCAAAAAAAATCAGCCGGGCGTGGTAGCGCATGCCTGTAATTCTGGCTACTTGGAAAGCTGAGGCGGAAGGATCGCCGGAGGCCAGCAGGCGAGGCTGCGGTGGCCAGGAGTGGCCACTGCACTCCAGTCTGGGCGACAGAGTGAGACTTCAACTCAAAAAAAAAAAAAAAAAAAAAAGGTTTGACTGTCTTCCAAAGAAGTTACCGTTCAATCATCTGGGTAGTTTCTATGCATTGCTATAGACTTAACATTCCTCCTAGCTGACTTCTTTAATTTTTAAAATGATTTATTCTAGCTCATTTCTCAATCCAATAAAGAAAAAAGGTTATACACGTTAACAAGAATTCTCAGGAGTAGAAAGAATTTCTAAAATAATTAAAAACATATTCCCTAAAGTTTAACTAACACACATGAAAGTGTATACATTGTATTTACCCTTGGGAATTATAGTTTCTTTTTTACTTTTCACCATCTCCCACCACATGATAGTCCTCAAAGTCTATTCTGGTCAAACTGGAGTCAGAAGCAAGTTATTACTTTTATTATATTTCTAAACTGTAATTCTGGATGAGAGGATTGTTTTGCTGGGAAGGGATGGCTTGGTGGGAGATTAACTCTATTCCTCCATATTAAAGTTACTGGCAGCTGACAGTCTTACCTCACAACAATCACATCAAGAAGTACAGAGTAGTTTTAAAAAGTTAACTTATTAGAGTTTCAAGTATTAATACCTAAGCTAAAAGCTGGAAGAACTATATTTTTTCTTTTCTTTTCCTGGGTTCTAAATATTATTTTGTATAAAATATACACAAAGATAACATTTTTAAAAGTTCCATTCTGTTGTGCTTCTTGTAGAACACATACTACAAGTAACTATAAAGTTACCTATACACAAGATAAAAGTGGCATGTTCAATATCCAAACAATATCCAAACATAAGTATGCATGAGCCCTGAGAATAATAATTTCTGCCCATCATCTGTCTGAGACAACACAAAAGTATTACTCACTGTCAAACTCTATATGCTTTTTTTTTAAAATGGGCTTTTTTTTTGTTTTGGTTAAAAAAAAATTCTACAAGTAACGAATTACATAATGATAGTAATGAATGGTAGGTAATCCATAAAATAGAATCAGAATCTATGAGTTCATACTTGCATAAAGGAATAAATGAACACTGAGGGAAAATCAAACGCTCACTATAGAATTCCAACGAATAAAAGTACAAGGAATTACTGATTAGATAATTACCTTGGAGCCGGGCTCAGCGGCTCAGCCTGTAATCCTGTGCCTTTGGGACGCTGAGGTGAGTGGACTGCCTGAGCCCGCGGGTTTGAGGCCCGTCTAGGCAACTTGGCGAGACCTCATCTCTACAATAAATAAAAATGAGCCGGGCGTGTTAGTGCGCGCCTGTAGTTCCAGCTACTTGGAAGGCTGAGGCGGAAGGGTCGCTGGAGCCCAGCAGGTCGAGGCTGCGGTGATGGGGAGCGGCCACTGCACTCCAGTCTAGGTGACAGAGTGAGATTCCAATTCAAAAAAAGAAAATCACCTTGCATAACCACAAAGTAATTCTTGTAGGCAAAAATCAATGAATGCTAAAATTAGTGGGCAAAATTATAAAACAACAACAGGATATTTACATGGTTTGTAAGTATCTATGTGATAATTACTAAAGATAAATAAGATACATTTTACATTGAGGAAACTTGCCACACACCACCTTTATCAAATGATCAAAGTTACCAATAGTAATAAAACCTGACATCATGTGTCTCTTGAGAAGATACTCTGGAAACACAATATCACTTCTGTTATACCCCTGCCAAAAATTCATAGGCTGCACCTTATTATGAGAAAGCATCAAAGAAACCAAATTTGAGGGGCAGTCTACAAAATAACTAGACTCTATTCTTCAAAAAAGTTAAGGTCATGAAAGATAACAATGATGAGAAACTGTTTCAGACTAAAGACTAAAGCCATTGAAACAAAATTCAGTATGATTTTTGGGGGGAAGAAGGGCATTAGTGATTAGAGTGAAAATTGGTAAAACTTGAATAGTGTTTATAGATAACAGTATTGCATCAATGTTTAATTTCTCAAGTTTGATAATTGTACCGTAGTTATATAAGAGAATGCCCTAAACATACTAAAGTATATAAAGACTGGGGAAAAACTCCTCCTGCACTTTGAGGTTCTGGGGTTTCTCCTATATTTTTTCTAACTTATAAGTTTTGCTCTTTGTATTTAAAACATTCTAGTACTATCTGTTAAAGTATATTTCTTTCCCCCACTGTATAAAAAAAGGATATTATGTATGCAGCCCTATTTGTTTTCATGTAAGTTATTTCAGTCAGGGATATAAAAAACACATGTCACACAGCTTAGTAAATTCCAAATTTTTCCTTCTGAAAAGTATCCAAGAACTTAAATTCAGGTAGCAGTTGTAAGAATGTGACTTCCAGTGGAAGTAATGAATAACTCACTTTTACACACAAAAATCCTGAAGACGTTGCTGAAGTGCACAATGAGTCACCATCTCCTTAAAATCAAGTTCAGTAATTCTGAGTTAAATAAAGGATTCTAATTACTTGAGCTCTAATAAATAAAATATCTGCCACTTTTGTTTGTTTACAAATATTCGGAATAACTCATGCTCTTGAAAAATCAAAAACAAACTGTTCCAGTTTAGACTTTATAATAATGAGATAAAAGAATGCTTTTTTTGGATCCTTCATCTATGATCAAACATATTTAACTTAAAAAAAAAAATGGTTAACTTTCCAGCCCCTCTACTTTTAAAATTCTCGAAGTTTAGCACTGATTTAGTCTGGAAAAAAATCACAGAGGGACAAACTACCTTTATACTGCCATATCTGAGTGCTGAGAATGGTGCTTGGCAAAAGCAAACTCTCAAATATTTGTTGAATAAACAAACATTTAATCTCCCTTCAAGCAGAATTCCTGTTGTCTCTGCCCCATACTCTGCATTTCGTAGTTACTGATTATGTGTTTATGTCTTTTAATAAACACCCACTTATTTAGAATGGTCAGGGAATGTAGTATTTCAATGAAATGAACATTCTGAGAATTATCACTAATGCAATTCTGTAGGTAGATTGTTAATTTTCAAACAACCTACATTCAAAAGCACAAAAACTTATGCAAATATAATGAAGCAACATACTATAATGATTTAGTGTAGGCAGGCAAGTTCAATTCATGGCCCAAGGAATACATGCAGCCCAGGACAGCTAATAATGTGGCCCCACAAAATCTTTTAACATCATGTATTTTTTAGTGTTCATTTTTTTTTGTGACTTGTGCGTAGTTTCATTTTTGAAATTTGCAATCACGCCTTATTCGTGATACTGCTTTTTGGAAGCACACACATTTGTGAGCAGCTGTCTTCCATTACGAAGCACACAAAGAGCAAAATTTGAACAAGCATTTCTGATGAGTACCTTGAGAACTCACTAAGAATTGCAACCACTGCCCCTGAACCAGACAATGGTAGATTAGTTCCACAAAAACAAGGTCAAATTTCCCACTAGCTTTTTTCCCCCCTTAAACTTTTACATTTCTTATTTTCGAGATGTGGGGTACAATTCAGGGTTAGGTGTACAAATGTTCATTATGCAGGCGCACTTGTTGATGAGTGTGCCCCTCCCCTTGCAGTTTCCCTCAATGACAATCCCACCCTCCCCATACTGCCAATCCTTTTCTTATAGTATTATAATTGTTCAAGGTTCACTTTTGAGTGAGAACATATGGTACTTTGTTCTTTGTTTCTGTGATAGATCACTGAGTTATGATCGACTCTAAATCCATCCAAGTTGCTGCAAAGTCTGTATGTTTGTCCTTCTTTATGGCTGCAAAATATTCCATTGTGTATATATACTACATTTTTTTTTTTGAGTCGGAGTCTCACTCGGTCACCCAGACTGGAGCGCAGTGGCCGCTCCTGGCCACCGCAGCCTCAACCCGCTGGGCTCTGGCGATCCTTCCGCCTCAGCCTTCCGAGTAGCCGGAATTACAGGCGCGCGCTACCACGCCCGGCTGATTTTTTATTTATTGTAGAGATGAGGTCTCACTGCCCAGGCGGGTCTTGAACCCGCGGGCTCAGGCAATCCACTCACTTCAGCCTCCCAAAGGCGCGGGATGACAGGCTGAACCACTGAGCCTGGCTACAATTTTTTTTTTTGAGGTTTTTTTTTTTAATCCAGTTCACCTTCGAGGAGCAGCATGGTTGGTTCCATGAGTTCCTTGTAGATCTAGATGTTAGGCCTTTATCAGATATACAGTTGGCAAATATTTTTTCCCAGTCTGTGGGCTGTCTCCCTACTCTCTTGGTTTCTTTTGGTTTGCAGAAGCTTGTTAGTTTGATGAGGTCCCACTTGTCTATCTTATCTCTTACGGCATGGGCATTTGGGGTTTTGATCAGGAATTGGTTGCCAGTTCCAATTACCATAAGAGTGCCTCCTGCATTTTCTAGGATTCTTATGGTTTGAGGTTTTACATTTACATCTTTGATCCATTTAGAGTTAATTTTTGTACGGTGATAATGATAGATAGATGTCCTGTTTCAATCTTTTGCAAATGATCAGCCAGTTTTCTCAGCACCATTTATTGAATAGGTTCTCCTCTCCCCAGTGGTTGTTGTTGGAGGCTTTGTCAAAGATAAGTTGGTTGAGGAATTGAGGTTTTTGCTTCCAGAATCTCTATCCTGTTCCACTGGTCCGTATGCTTGTTCTTCTACCAATATCAGGTTGTTTTGATTACTGTAGCCTTATAGTAAAGTTTGAAGTCTGGAAAAGTGATACCTCCTGCTTAGTTTCTTTTGCTAAGAATTGTTTTGGCTATTTGTGGTTGTTTACATTTCCATATGAATTTCTGTATTGTCACTTCTAGGTCTAAGAAGAATGATATTGGTAATTTAATGGTATTGCATTGACTCTGTGGATTGCCTTGGGTAGGAGGGACATCTTAACAATGTTGATTCTTCCTATCCATGAGAATGGAATATTTGTCAATTTGTGTCTTCTTGGATTTCTTTGAGCAGTGTTTTGTAGTTCTTATTGTAAAGGTCTTTCACTTCTCTGGCTAGGTAGATGCTGAGGTATTTCTTTTTTTGTGTGGCTACTGTGAATGGGATTGTGCTTTTTATTTGGTTCTCCACCTGCTTGTTGTTGGTGTATAAGAATGTGACTGTCTTTTGCATATGTATTTTGTACCCCAAGACTTTGCGAAAGTCCTTTATCAGTGCAAGCAGGTTTTTGACAGATTCTCTTGCATTTTTTTAGATATAGGATCATACCATCGGCAAAGAGGGATAACTTGACTTTCTCTTTTCCTATTTGGCTACCCCTAATCTCCTTCTCTTGTCTACTTGCTCTAGCTAGGACTTCCAACACAATGTTTAACAAAAGAGGAGAGAGTTCCACTAGTGTTTTACTGTTCTTATTTTTCTATATTTTATTAAAAAATATAAAAAAGGAGTCTTATTATGTATATACACTATATTATGTAAGTTATTTGAGGCCAAAAACAACTCCCTTTTACTCGATGTAGCCCAGAGCAACCAAAAGGTTGGACACTCCTGGCTTAATGCGAGGTCTCTGGAGCCAGACTGATCAGGTTGGATTTTCACCTCTACTACTCACTGGCTATGTAGCCTTGGGTAAATAAAAATTATTAGCTATTATTACTAGCAGCAATGTAGCAGATAAGAAGTATATTTACATAAGCATAGCTCCAAAACTCTTAGAAATAGTACTGAAATATAGACATTTCAGATGACATGTGAGTTTCTTTATGTCCTATTCTTTATGTTTCAAGGGCAGTTTATGCCCATGTATTTCTGTGTTGTTTGCAGTGCGTTCACTTCCTATACACTGATACACTTTCTCCTCACTTTGGATATCATTCCTTTCCCCTCTAATGGACCCTGCCTACCTCAAATACCAGTGATGGCAACACACAAGAAAAAGCCAGATTCCTAGCTGTATGGTGGAAATATGCAGTCAAGATCTGGGATGTTAACTACACAGAGGTGAATTATCTGTACCCAACTTTTAATTTTTTTTAACTTCTATAAACCTCAATTTTTAAAAAACCAAACTAAAGGAGATAACATGTATTGTTACTTCTTAACCTTTTCAACCTCTGGCCTAGCTAGATAAATTATTATTTGATAGCTGATAATACTCTTTTTTTTTTTTTGAGTCAGAGTCTCACTCTGTCACCCTGGTTGGAGAGCAGTAGCAGATTCATGGCCACTGCAGCCTTGACTTGCTGGGCTCAGGTGATCCTTCCGCCTCAACCTTCTAAGGAGCTGGAACTACAGGCATGCGCCACCTCGCCCAACTACTTTTTTGGTTTATTGTAGAGACAAGGTCTCGCCAACTTGCTCAGGCTGGTCTCGAACCCCTGAGCTAAGGCTCTTGCCCCCGCCTCCCAAAGTGCTGAGATTACAGGCATGAGCTACCATACCTGACTTGGTATTACTCCTAATTTATGAAAAAGAAAACAGAGATCCAGAATTAAGATTTGAATGAAGTTTTTAGAGGATGTCCTGGGCTTTTTACCTAGCATCCTTTAATCCAGCAATACGATTCAGAAGACAGGTTGGGAAAAAAAGAAATCTCTGGGTAATCTCATCCACTTCCATTGTTTTTACCATCACCACCCAATAGCTCTTAAATCCATACACCTCCTATCAAAACTTCTCTCAAGATAAAGATCCACTTTTTCTAACTGTAATTTATCTACCAGAAATCTCCATCAAAGACGCCTTGAGCTGTCTCACCCAGATCTAGTGCCTTCTATTCTTGATAAAATTATCGTTACTACCAGAAATCATTCTTTCCTCTCTCCCAGTCAGTCACATGATGCATGAATGCCTGTTTCTTGCCCAAATCCAGTCCCCTTTTCTTTGATTCAGACCTAGACACTCTGTTCCCAGATTGTTACAAAGCTGCCCAGTCTCTGGTCTCATCCTTCTCCACAGTCATTATCCATCTTGCCACCAGACTGATATTTTTCAATACAAATTCTGATTTTTTTTAATCTGCCTAAAACCATCCAGAGGCTCCCCACTGCCATCAAGATTAAGTCCAAAGACCTTAGCATGATATATAAGTCTCTTCTAAGGTTGTAAAATACAACTGTTCTAAGCAGGGATTCAGACTACAGCTTTGTTGTCTACTACCTGTATGACCTTAGGCAAACGGAATTCAGTTTCCTCAAAGTAAATGAGATACTTAGAAAAAGCATACTTAGCCGGGCTCGGTGGCTCAGCCTATAATCCCGCGCCTTTAGGAGGCTGAGGTGAGTGGATTGCCTGAGTCCGCGGGTTCGAGACCCGCCTGGGCAGTGAGACCTCATCTCTACAATAAATCAAAAAATCAGCTGGGCGTGGTAGCGCATGCCTG
>NW_007252977.1:702766-716901 GCF_000164805.1 Carlito syrichta | reverse complement strand
TCGGAAGGCTGAGGCGGAAGGATCGCCGGAGCCCAGCAGGTCAAGGCTGCGGTGGCCCGGCCACTGCACTCCAGTCTGGACGACAGAGTGAGACTCCAACTCAAAAAAAAAAGAAAAAGCATACTTAGAAAAATGCTTGGCACACTATTACCTTTGTACTCTTTCTGCCACTTTCTAGCTTCAATAACCTCTCCACTTCTTCTCATGCCACATACACACAGTACTGGAGCCTTACCACTCCATTCAGTCTAACAAGAACTTGTCTTTCCTGACCCCATCCCACTTCATGTATATGACATGACCATCTTTTACCTACTGTTGAAAACCGAACACAGCAGAATATCTTAAATGCAAATAATCAGAAGGAAAAGTCATACAAAAAATAAAACTCTAAGATCAAATTATATTAAAAACTTCTTAATGTATTACTTAGTACAGCAATCATTAGCAAACACTTTTGTCAACGGGCTAGCATTCCTGAGACCTGTGGTATAAGGTCTGAAATTAAGGTCCAATATTATGTGTGCCTTAACATTTGGGGAAAACCAGAAGGGCCTTGAATGGCCTAAATGCAAGTTCTCCTCCTCATCTGCTTCCACAGATAAGGTCCCCCAGCCAAACAATCCTTTATCATGGGGAATAGGCACAGTTCCTGCTTATCCCTGAGCTGCAAGTTGCAGTTCCCTGCCAGCCCTTGGAATTATCAGTCAGTCACATCCTCCCAGAGAGCCAGGGATCACTCTACCCTCTTGATACTAGAAGTCTGCCTCCCACAGTCCCTGCTTCTCACTCTGTTACCAAGTGCAACCCTCATGTAGGCCTGCATGATGTACTGTGTCTCCATCTCCCAGGCTGGTGAGTATGTTTAATAAACTGCTGTCAATCTCATTTGTCCGGTAACAGGTGTTACGTGTTCAGTCGACTCCACAATTCTAGGGGGCAGGAATCCCTCCCTCATCAACAGAGTGAAGAGGAGGCAATTAAAACAAGATGTCACCCAAGAAACTTGAATTTAAGCTATGTGATCGGGAACTAGGAAGCAGGGAATTCAGCTCTTAAAATATATTTTAAGCAAGCAAATAAACTTGACATACAGTCCAAACATTAGAAAAACATGAGGTTCTTCACAGATCATCCTATTTTTATTTCAAGCATAAATTTATAAGTATGATAATCTGGGCTCCTATTCTCCAATGGATTTGAAGGGAGGAGAAGAAAAGCTGGCACGTACACCTACAACATTTTTTAAAGGGAAGGATCTGAGCCAACCCGACAAAGGCTGCAGAAAACAAAGTTCCTTTATAATAATGAAATTCAGGAGCCAATCAAACATCTTGACAAAAGAGTTCCAAACGTCTTAGAATTTTTATTGACAGATAACTACAGCTTATATCAATATCTCAGATGAAAATAATGTTGCGAATTGTTAGTTATTGGATAACATAAATATTTCAAAATCTCCAATTTACTGCAAATCCACTGACACTTTGGAAGTGATCAAGTAACTAGGAAAGATTTTGAGGATGTGGCCAAGTGGAGTGGAAGAATATTAATTAGAAGTTCTGACACCAATTTTTGGCAATCTTCTTTCCCTCAGCCTATAGAGAAGTCCTTGCTAGTACACAAATTAGGTTAAATTAGTTTATTAAATAGTAAGAAATGGTCTTTGATGGAGTAAATTAGAGAAACAGAAATGGCCTTCCTCAAAAATGGACACTTTGCCATACTGGTAGTTTGTGGCTGTTCAACTTCCTTTGGAGTCGCCACAAGACTATGAAGAAAGTGAACAGAATTCATTTGTAATAGTTCGGGCAAGTGAAAAAAACAAGATTCATCTTTTAATATCAGATGACACTGAATCCACTATTCTTAAAAAAAATACCCCAAATACTTTCCCTAGGAGAGAAAGGAAAGAATGCTATTTTCTCCATCAAATGAAAACACAGTTCATTTTGATAAACCCTATAGGAAATTGCCTCCTGCTTTCCACCAACCACTACTTTCTTTTAGTCAAATGTTAGTAGATAGTCATTTAGGATCAGAGGCTGTCTCAGACTACAGACAGTGAAAAAAGCCTTATGCTAAATGCTGGGATGCCACCGGCCACACAGTGTTCTGTCATGCTGCTGGCAAAGGGAGGCGCCAATGCCCTCACATTGTGTGGACATGCCTACATCCTGAGCCTAAAAAGAGGAATCAGCTTTTCCACATTCTTTCCAATTTGATCAACAGGCCAGATGACCAGCGATGGCAAATGACACTAATTGGTCATATGGCACTTGCACGTGCTAGAGCAACATGTGCAGAAATTGAACTTTTAATACAGTGAAGGGAAGACACATTGCCACAGTGATGGAGGTTACAAAACCTAGAAAGGGTGCTGCATGTGGCTAAATTCTGTGGCTCAGTGGTGCCTTACTTTCCTAAAGAAGTTCCTAACTCCTTGACTCTTTCAGTCATACTACAGATGTAAATGGAAGATAAGGCATATTTGGTATGAGAAGCTGTGATCAAAAGACTTCGTATTATTATGGCATACACTGATGAACCAGACATACATCAGCAGATTTTTGAATTGCTGCTCTTGGCCTTGGGATATCCCTCAGAAACAGTAATTAGTGCAACACCTGGAATATGGAATTTGGAAACGTACAATCTTATACCTACACCCTGCTGAATAAGATTGAAAACTTCATCAGGAAAAGAGAACAAAGGGAAAGAGGGCTGAATAAACATAAGCTCTGCATGTATCTTTGTGCCTTGCAGTCCTTTTCTGTCACGCTTCATGTTAATGGTACAGAATGCCTTTCTCAAGCAAAGGCAAACTCTATGGTAAAATGCCAAATATAAATTAGGTTCCCTCAGCCTACGATGCCTCTTCAGGATGTGCCTACTTACCATTAAGAAGCCAAAAGCAACTGGCAGTGACACTTCAGTTTTATGACTACCAGCTACAGCATGAGGGTATAACAGGCTGGGAAAGTTTATTGTGGGTTGTTAATCAATTGCTACCACAATTTATAAAAATAATCAGCAAAATTAATGTTACTTCAACTGCCTGTGTCCATGAATTCGCCAGATTTTTCTAGTGCCTTTGCTGGATATTTGACACAATTTTTCAAACACGAAAGTAAAACTTTAGTTCTAGGAAATTTTAAAACTGTCTGAAAAAAATACTGATTCCTTAACAGGAAATGCAGTCCTCATCAAAGCAGCCAAAGCATCTATAAATACAGTAGTAAGATGACAAAAATTTGAAAAAAAAATTAAACCCGGAGCAACTAAAAAAAAAAAAAAAAGACAAACTTATCAAAAGCAGACAATGCATGTACATGGTAGCACACACACACATATATATACCACAAAAAACCAGCCATCTATTTGTACCCCTAAAGCTTTTGAAATAAAGGAAAAAAAGAGAAAATAATTAGGTAGAAAAACAAACAAACAAAAAACTCACAATTATCTGGAACCATTAAATTTAGAAAGTAACCTTGCAATCTCTAGCAGCCCAAAAGGATACTACATGGGAAATGACTATACTAAAAATGATTCACTGCTTATCTTAAATTCAGATTTACCCAGGCATCTGTGTTTTATCTGAGAACCCTAATGGCAATCCCTGTAAATTCCACATGGTGGACAGCATGCCACATAGCTATTAGCCTCCATGACTGAGGAAGAAGATATCAGGGTAGATAATTTCCCCAATATGGATGCCTATCAAAGTCAACTGGAAAATTTTTTAAAAGAACAGATTTCTAATCCTGACCTGTACTACACATCTTTGAAATAAAACAAAAAGGAAACCTATTAGGAAAAATGGTAACATGATGTGCAATAGTATGTCCTCTATACTAATAGTGATGACATTAAAACCTTTCAACATTGCATTATTGCTTTTAAAATTAAATACCAAAACGTAAAAACAAAAAGCCATTTCAGAATAAACTGTTTCAGGTTTATGGTAAATTTATTTTCAGAAACATTAGAAATAAGATGAAAGATAGATAGATAGATAGACAGATAGATAGATACTTAGAGGAGTTGATGAATAATCCAACAATTTTTTGATTAAGCCACAGCTATTTCATTTGTAAATGAAGGAACTGAGAGCTCCGCAGAAAAAAATGACTTATCATATTTCAAGCAAAATTCAAACCATGAATTTTTGATTTATTGTATAGATGAGGTCTTGCTATGTCAACCAGGCTGGTCTCAAACTCCTGGGCTCAGGAAATCCTCCAGCCTCACCTCCCAAAGTGCTGGTATTTACAGATGTGAGCTACTGTGCCTTGCTGTCTGGAATAATTTTAAATGTTAACTTTGCTGCTAATAAATTGTTTAGAAGTAAATTGCTGCTAATAAATTTGTTGGAAGTATGTTTCTTATCCTACTTCATATGCTAAGCAAATATGTAGCAAGTCGTTTGTACAGCAAGATGAATATATATTAAAAAAACCAAACTACTGTGTAATGAATTTAACTTCTTGCTAGTGATTTTGTTTTTTACTTAAAAAAATTTTTTTTTTAATTTTAAGTCAGTTATATCTTTCTCTTTACCATTTGAGCTGCTTGATTTACTAAGTGTATATGACATTTGTATTTAGTTAGAAGAAATGATTGCATTCTCTTATTTTACTCTAAGTTGTTGAATAGACAAGTGAGTAACACAAAAAAAAAAAAAGAAAAAGAAAAAAATACAGATTCCCACCTTCAGTACACTCATTCCAGACCTACTGAATCAAACTTCAGAGATTGGAAACCCAGAAATCTGTATTTTAGAAAATCTCTCCAGGTGATTCTCATGGGTGACCAGATATTGCACCCATACCCTAAAAGGGACTTGTATGCAAAACGTGAGGGGTGTAGTCACATCAAGAAAGGAATCAGAGGTTTTACTTGACTACCAAGGAAGGTGACACCAAAAAGGGTCACTGCCTTAGAGACTGGTAGTAAAGTTAAAGGAGCTATTATGCCTTTTTCCACTTCAACCTCAAGAATTATTTGAAGTTACTTTCTACAACCATTAAAACTGCCTACGCCTTGTTGAGAGTCAGAAGAGAAAAAAACTTTTTTGAACTTTATTTCTAAATAGTTTATGAGCAAGTGATCACTTACTGCATGTCGGTGTTATGAACTAATTTAATATGAGTATACTTAAGACTAATAATTTGTTTTAATAAGTTTTCTTTAAACTTCTTTCCTTTATAATTATCATTTTGAATGGTAATTAAAAACAGGGCCCATAGCACTTAACCTAAAACTAGGTCATCTATTGAATTAAACATTGATTCTGCCTCAAATATTTTTTTATCATTTACATAAAACATGAAGAAACCCATCAAAGTAGGTATTATCATTAACAGAAAAAGAAAAGGTTACAGAAACTATTCTTTACCTTACATTTTCAATTTCCTTCTCCCTTCTCAATCATTTCCCTCAGCCCATAAACACTCCCAAATTTTTCTCTATCTTAAAAAAAATTATTCTTAAAATGAAATGGGAAAAAACAAAGTAGTAATACCTCTTCCTCTTCTGTTTCACTACCAAATTTTTTTGAAGAATAATTTGTACTTACTGTCTCCACTTCTCATCCTTTAGTCAACATTTATTGAGCCCCTAATACAGTAAAATTCAAACTTGGCTGCATCTGGAAAGCTTTCTTTCTTTTTTTTACAAAAAAGTACAAATACTCCTGGCCTCATACATGAATGGAGCTTATGCACCCATGTTTGCTTATAAACTCTCCCGCTGATTTTAAAGTGTAGCTAGAGTTGAAAATGATCTAATACATGCTAGGTATTCTTCTGGAATTACAAAGATGATTAAGTCACAGGGCATGGCCTTGAAAACACAGCAAACAAGAACATGAAGTAAATCTACTAAAATTGGTAAATGTTATTTAAAAAGGTGTGTACAAATTGCTAAGGGAACAGAGGAAAGCCAGGATACAAAAGAAAAATGAAAGATGTATGGAAAGATGAGTAATTTACAATGCAGACAAAACTGAAAGACCATTTCTGGAAGAGGGAAAATATATACACACTTTTTTAGACCCTGGTAATCTGGTTTTTCTCTCTCCACTCCTTGCTCCAAAGCCTAGTAAAACTGCTCTCTTGAAAGGCCACACCTCCCCACATTAATTGCACCAGTTTTCCCATTTGTAAAATAAGGATGATGATAAGGTCATTTGACAATTGAGAGAAGACATGTTAAAGTTCCTGGCATGGTTTCATCCCTTTCTTTTAAATTCAAAGGTTTTTTTTCAATCTCATTCATAGTCCTTAATCTCTGCAACACTGGGCACTGCTCCTTGAAGTTCTCTTCACATTTTGTGACATGAGCACCTACTCTGTGCTCACTTCTACTTCAAGGATCTCTTCTTACCTTTTCTTACCTTTTTGGTTTCTCTCCTCCTTTTATTTCTCAAAGGAAAGTAGTAAGTATAGCACTCTATCAACTCCTCTCTGCTACATCTAAGTTTTTTCTTCTAAAGGGTTTACCCCATCTCGTGGCTTTGACCCACAAAGGGAGGGTTTTCAAATCTCTATATAACCTCTGAGTCTGCCCTCTTTTCCAAGCTCCATTTCTGTATCTCCATATCTGCTAGGCATTTTCACATGATATCCTACTACCATTTCAAAATCAGGATAACAAACTAAATCTACCATTATCCCTCCCAGCCGTGCATCCTCTTCCCTGTGTTCTCTAGCTGTTTGTGGTGGTACCACTTTCCAGTCATTCAGATTTTAATGTTCAGTTATATCTGACTCACATCTTTTCCCTATATTCATTTATCAGGTCCCGTTGATTCCAACTCTAAAAACTGTTAACAATCTTTTCCCTTCCATTTCTTGTGAGACTACTTTAAGTCAGGCCCCAAAATCTATTTTAACCCAGGTCCCAAAATTTACTTTAACCCAGGATCTCAACCGTTCAAACTAGCTCTATCTAGACCTGTGGTTCTCAACTAAGAGTGAATTTGTCCCCCATTTTTGATCCTTAAGACTGGGTGGTGGTACAGGCATCACGTGGGTCAAGAATGTTGCTGAACATCCTACAATGCCCAGGTATCCTCTCACCCAACAAAGAATTATCTGGCCCAAAATATCAATAGTGCTGAGACTGGAAACCCTGAAAGTGAGCTGTTTAACAGCACAATTTACCTCTGCATCTTTACTTTAAAAGTACCTGGGATAGACTACACTCAACTACTTAACTGAATTTCTTTAAACATTAATGAATAACACTGCTCATTCCCACTTTTCCATCTTTTTTCTTCCTGTGTGGTACTTACTAGTATGAGCTTGACTCCAACTGATGTCTACCATGCCCGTGGGCAGAATTAACTTTTCTGTCTTTTGAATTTCTGTGACCTTATTACTTTTTGACCCAGTACAGTATATATGTTCAATTCATTTCTGAATCTGCAGTTTTGCACTGTATCTACCATACAGGTGATCACCATACTTTAGTCAATCTAAAACTTAATCTATGTATCATTACTGCTATTCACAAGTATTCCAATCCTCCTCTTCTTCTCTGACCCCTCTGAAATTAGGTTTATATGTGTTAACTTGCATTTGTAACTGAAACTATGCAGAAATGCGTTTCTTTAAGGGGAAGTGGTGGAGGAAGCTTTAAAAACTAGTATGTGATTCATTCCATTTCCCTCCCACTGCTGCTGGAAAAAACGTTTAGATGGAGCCCTCTAACAGCCTGGAGTGCTGACTGACTTCTTGGAAGAGGGGCCCTTCTGCTGACCCACACTAGACATACAAAGAATGAGTGAGCCCCCACCCTCAACACCCTCATGCTAAGATTTTAGGTCATTTGTTATTGCACTATATCCTTGTTTATCTTGATTAGCAATTAATGTAAGAGGCATAACTTTATGTACCACTAAATAGGAAAAAAATCCTACATATGAAACATCACAAGCTGTTGATTTACAATGCAGCCTGATTTCAGAGATCTTAAAATATAGAAAAGTATCAGTACTGTAATCAATGAAATATATATTTAGCAAATGAATGAACATGGAGATAAATGATTTTCAAAAGCTATTTTCATTAATTTTCAATAGAAACACTGTGAACTGAAATATACAAGGAAAGTTCTCTGCCATTAGACTCCTATTGAAACATGTCAATGTCATTAAAAGCAAGAACAAACTGTATTTTTAGCCTTCAAAATAAAATATGTAAAATTTTTTTCTTTTGACAACAATTATAAATATTTTTACGGATTCTGTTAGAAGAGTGGTCAGGAAAACAAAGACCTTATTTTGATATGCATGAATCCCTTGCAACAAATTATTGCTTCAACTGACTGACTAGGCTTTTAAACCACAGCACAGAACCACAGGTCAAGTTTTGCCATCATGCTTTTCAACCTTAAAACTTATTTTGTATTCTTTGATCTAAATGTTTTTCTATCTGTGTTCTTATACTATAATGGCATAATCTGTCTATTTAGCTACCCTTATTATATGTAAAAAATAGTTCCCAAATGCACTGAAATTGCATTACAAATTTGCTTTAGTGTGCAAAGTCCAAAATACTCCACTAATGTTGCAGCTGCTATCAAGTTCCTGCTTGCAGTAGGAATTTTTTCATTTTTATTAATCTACAGAATGAAACTAGAAACGAATATTGTCCACATTAGTAGCTTACTGGTTGAGTTTATTTTTTGGCAAGAATATTTTAAATTTTACATTAATATTATGAAATATAAGGGCAGCTCATACTGTTTTTACATATACACAAAATTCATAAACCAGTGAGGGAAAAGTATATAAACTGCTTATAAAAAATATCTAGCATTTGAACCCTAACCACTGCTACTACCTGTACCTGAAAGATCACCAGGAATTTGACTATCCCTTTAAAATCTACAGCACTATTTAGAAATGAACAATTTAGGGACACTAGATTTTCCCTCAAAAACTGCCATTATTTTCATAAAACTTGTTTTCTATTAATTCTGTGAATTCATTGTTTCTTTGTTCATTCACTCATTGACTCATTCTACTCCTTCCATGCAGAATAAGGAAATAAGCTAAAGATGACATTATTTCTGCACTTAGGAATTCCAACAGAAAAGAAGGAAAAGGTAAACAAATAACTACTGTGCAAAATTCAACTTAGTAGCAATTATGTCTTATAGGATTCAGAAGAGATATTAAACTAGCCATATAATCTGAGCTAAATCTTGAGGATTTCAAGATTTTCATCTCTGAAAAAAAGGGAACAGACCTGGCAGTAGTAGCGATATTCAAAGTAGATGAAAAGTCATGACCAGAGTAAAATAACCACCATTTATTGTATGCTTATTACATGTTAGGCAGCATTTATACTTACAACAATTAGTGGAGAAGATACTTACTACTATGTTAAACATTCAGAGGAAACTGAACCTAGGTTAAATAATTTCTATGAGGTGCTAGAAATGGACTAGTATTGCATGTTTCTTTGAATTCACAGCGTGATTAAATAACAATATATAAGGGGTGTCAAAATACATATTTTAAGAATCAAAAGATGGCATTAAATAAATGCTAGCATCACTGTGTGACAGACAGGACAAAGAAAATGGAGGAAGCATGGTTAAGCAAATGTCATACGACACATTGCTACTATAACTTAATTCAACTTTGAAAAGTAATACATAGATAACATCTCCTTTTTTTTTTTTTTGAGTCATAGGCTCACTCTGTTGCCCAGACTGGAGTGCAGTAGCACACTCCTGGCCACCGCAGCCTAGATCTGTTGGGCTCTGGCGATCCTTCCGCCTCACCCTTCCAAGTAGCCAGAATTAGAGGCACGCACTACCATGCCTGGCTAATTTTTGATTTATTGTAGAGACAAGGTCTCACCAAGTTGCCCGAGTGGGTCTCGAACCTACAGACTCAGGCAATCCACTCACCTTGGCCACCCAAAGTGCTGGGATTACAGGCTGAGCCACTGAGCTAGGCTTAAATAACATCTCTTAAAATGTGTATACATTTTTTGGCAAACCCCCCCCCCCCCCCCCCCAGATATTGGAAATGTCAGAACTATTTAGGTTTGAAAGGAATACAGGCCATGCATACAATTTCAAGAACTAGGTTTTCTTGTAAAGGCAACAGAGGAGGCAGACACTAAAATTTTGAGAGTAAATGACATATTAAAGTATGGGTTAGATACAGGAAACAAGAGGGATTAGTCTAGAAACTTTACTGGAAAAGCCTAATAGTGGCAAATACAACAATAGGGAAAGAACAAATAGGAGACATTTTTCTAATCCTACTTTTCCTCTTTTGCCTTTCTTACTTCCTTAATTGTTGTCACAGAACAAATATAATAAAGTTGCATTTGGTTTGTACAGAGAAATTTTCTTACCAAACACTAATTAATATAATAATCCGGTCAACTGACAGGTAATAAACTATAATATTAATATAAATGAATTAACTTTTCAAGGAAGGCATAAATTTGTATAAGACACATTTTGATGATGGAAGTGACAAAATTTACAAATTCATTATAAAGGACAGGGTAAGAAAAAGAACAAAGCTGAAAAAGTTCGTTAAAAATCTGGGTGAATGAAAAATGGTAATTTAAAAATAAAGAGGTTGGGCTCTGGTTCAAGTCTGTAATCCCAGCGCTTTGAGAGGCCAAGGCAAGAGGACTGCCTGAGACCAGGGGCTCAAGACCAGCCTGGGCAACCTGGTGAGACCTCATCTCTACAATAAATAAAAAAATTAGCCAGGCTTGGTGGCTCATGCCTGTAGTTCCAGCTACTTCGAAGCTGAGGCAGAAGGACCACCTGAGCCCAGCAGGTCGAGGCTGCAGTGGCTGTGAGTGTGCCACTGCACTCCAGCACGGGCAACAGAGTGAGACTCCAACTCAAAATAATAGTAATAATAAATAAAAAATAAAGAGAAAAATTAGGAAGAGGAGATAGATTTCTGCCCCCCTTTTTGTGGGGAGAAGAAGGACGTTTATATATAAATTTACTTTTAGGCAGGCTCCATCTGAGCATGCCTAAGTAACCATCTTCTTGAACATGACCAGCAGATAAAAGGTATGAGCAGTGCTCAGGAGAAAAGTTAGAGCTATGTACTCAAGACACATCTACAAACACACAGAAGTTGAAGCTATGGGAATGCATTACTCTAACCACAGGGGGGAAGGTGGAAGGAGTTATAGGAAGAGGAAATATCTTTTCCTCTCAACAATTAAGTGTATTCCTTCTGGAGCTTGAATTTTCTCATCTAGAGGTTTGAGAAGGGTTCTTTTCATCTGAACTTTATTTCACACTTTCATATAATTTTACATTCACAAAGATGTTTTACTGTATAATACAGCTGACCTAGGAAGGAAAATTATGAACTGAGTTTGGTTTAGGTTTTCTATAACTATGTAAAATGGCCCGTGGTAAACACTACAGTAAGTTAATAGTTTTAAAGAAATTCATTGTGCTTCTTCAGGTAAATATATTTCCTATTCACCCAAAGGAGAAAAGGTTATTACATTTCATAGTGGTATTCTCAAAAAGCAACCGGATGCGGTGGCACATGCCTGTAATCCTAGCACTTTGGGAGGCCAAGATAAGAGGACTGCTTGAGCCCAGGAGTTCGAAACCAGACTGGGCATCATAGCAAGATCCCCCGTCTCTGCAGGCGTGGTGGCCTGTACTTACAGATACTCGGAGGCTGAAGCAGAAGGATCACCTGAGTCCAGGAAATCGAGGCTGAGGTGAGCTGTGATCAAGCTACTGCACTCCAACCTGGGTGGCAGAGTGAGAACCTGACACTGACACACACAAACACACACACACACACACTCTCACACATACACAAAGCAATTGAATACGATTTTTAAAAGCAGAGCTATTATTCTAGATTAATTTCTAGAATGCTTTCTACCATATGGCATTTATGAAACTATATCAGTAGCATAAAATATTTAAATGTTAGTATTAAACTTTGTTCTAAAATGATCAAAACACAAATTTAGAACCTAACATTATTTAATATTTGGTATTTACACTTTTTATTTCAAAAACAGATGAATCATTGTTCCTCTTTTTTCAAAATAAGCTGTTAAAAAATTAAAAACAAAGAGACAAACACAGAAGAAGGTCATACCAATTTTGTTTAAGGGAGCATAATGTCACAAGAATATGAACCTTGGACTCAAGACAAACTTGGGTTTAAATACCACCCAAAATTGTTTTGGGCTGGGCACTGTCCTTTTAAATCCTTTACTCATCTGTGAAATGGTAATAATAAAGCTATCTACCCCAAATTCACAACAAATTAAGTAATGCACGTATCCAACTGAGCAGGCATATACAAAGTAATGTACTAGACACATCTTAGCAGCTTCTCTTCCTTAGATTTGCAATCTATAGTCTATGGCAATACCACCCTGACCAGTGCCCAATCTTGTCTGATCTCTGAAGTTAAGCAGGGTCAGGCCTGGTTAGTACTGGGATAAGAGATTTGCAACCTAAATGGAAATTTCAAAGCTTATAACTTATTAAGTATTAAAGGCATATTATTATTGTTTTCGGGACAAGTTCTCACTATGTTGCCCAGGCTGGTCTTAAACTCCTGGGCTCAAGGAATCCTTCTGCCTTGGCCTCCCGAATAGCTGGGACTACTTATGAAAGCCACTGTGCCCAGCTTAAAATTACAAACAAGGTAGCAGAAAGAGTAACATGATTTAAATATTATTAGTTTTAAAATATCACCTTTAAATCCTTTCCATTTCTGATCCCATACCAGACACATTCTTTTCCCAATAGATGAAAAGAACATTTAGATAGCTGAAGTGACAAGAACGTTAACATTTCACTTAATTGTCAAATGTAACCCAAAAGTTTGGTTGTTTTTTTTCTTTTTAATCAGTAAACACAGTGATGAAATTATATATAATACTCTTACAAAACCCCAAATAAAAACAACAAAATTCAAATGAGAATTTACATTCCTTTACTCATAAAACATTTTGCTACTATGAAAGCATTAAGGCACACAATACCCCCAACCCCTTTATGAAGTTTAGTGCCCTGAGAGGTGCAATATGGAATCTTGTCATCTCATTTTGAAAAAAAAAACAAACTGCTATTTCAGGGCTTTACAACACATGTCTGGTCTATATTAACTCCCACACTGAGTACTCTCTCCTCAGCTAGACTTCTAGTCACTTGAGCTCCTAATCACCACTTAAGAACGGTGGGATAAAAATATGACAATCTCTTTTTAAAACTTTTTAGCAAGACTTAATTTTAAATTTGTGTGTGTGCACTCATGAACATTTTCAGTGACCAACTTAGGGTTATTTATCGATCTTACACAGGTGAACATTGCATAGCAACTTTTTTATGAACACAGGGGTCTGCCTCCTGGGTCTGTGGATTATGGAGAATTTTGTTGCTTTTCCCCCATTTTGATGTTTTATTGTCACTTTCACAAAAAAGCAGAGGGGGAAAAAAAAGATTTCCCAAAGTGAAGATGAGGCTGACTTCTGCACATAAACACATGAGGAAGGGGACAGGAACTTACATTTCGGTGTAAGAACACAGCATATAAAAACATTTAGAACAGAGGGCTCCAACTGAAAATGTAAGTCCTTAGACTTACATTAGGATTTCTTAAACACCATAATGTACCTGTTTGTGTTTCCTACGTGGCTATACGGCTTTGGAACTTAAAAATGAAGCACTGTTACGAGTGGATATTTCCAAAACCTTAACTATCTTATTCGTATGTCAGTTACTTATAAGTTTGAGAAATATCAAGGTCCTTTCCAGGAAAGACTCAAAATCAGCGAGGTTCTCCCCGACCCCATCACCCCCAGGAACAAGACCTTCACCGAAGCCAAAGGAAACGGGTGAGTAAGAGAGAAGTAGTTCTATGATCAGATTTCTTATTTTAAATATCTGAGAACTTAAGTCGTTCATCTGGGGCCACTGCTGTCACAGCATCTAACACACAGTGAAAGGAGTTGCACAATCTCCCCTCTTCGGAAGAAGTCCTAGCAGGAAGACAGGGTGCCATCACATCGACCCACGGGGGGGTGGGGTCTGCTGCCAACCTGGGCAGAAAACAACTATGGCGGGGGGGGGGGGGGCTTTTTGTG
>NW_007252977.1:687811-702106 GCF_000164805.1 Carlito syrichta | reverse complement strand
CGCCGCGCACGCTCCCGGGGAGCCCCGCCTCCTTCTACCCGGGCCTCCGCGCCGGAGAGCGACTGTGCGCGTGCGCGGGCTCCTCAAAGGCCGGGAGGGGGAAGGTGTCTCCCAGGGCCGCCTGCGGCAGGATCGACAGCATCCTGAGTGCGGCATCCTCTCCCCACCGGTGGCCATATGGACCCGGTCTGCGATGAGTACGTTCTGAGCCCTTGATTATGTTCCCATCAAGTCCCGAACTCTGCCAGCTAAAATGTGAAAAACTATACAAATAGCTTTTTAAAAACATTCTGGATTTTTAATATTAGAAAAAATATTCGGCTTTCGTTAAAATGTGCACCCACAAACTGGTCCATAATTGGAAGATGGCTCTTCATATATTCATTTATTCATCCCACAAATGTTGCTCCTTTAATGGTGTGCCGGGCACTGTGTTAATCTCTAGGGATATACGCCGTTGAGCAAAAAAGCCAGAGAAACCTCTGTTCTCGAGAAGCTCACTTTTCCTACTCATTAAACAGATTGAGCAGTTGGGGAAGACTCTGTGCTGTGCCTTTGCAATATAAAGTTATATTAGATATGGATTCTACCCTCCTGATTAGGGTTGCCGGATTAAATACAGGGCGCCTAACAAAATGGGAGTAAACAATAAACAATTTTTAAAGTGTATGTCCCATGAAGCATTTGAGACATAGTTATACTAAATAATTATTGTTTTCAAATTTTACTGGACATTTTACCTTTATTTGTTAGTTTGCTACTTTTACTTGAAGCTTAACGTTCCCAAGAAAATAAAGGTGTCGAAGCTGTATATATGAATCAACTGGGAATCTTGTTCAAATGAAGTTACTAATTCAATAGTCCTGGGATGGGGCTGAAGAATCTGCATTATTATTTTTTTATTTTTTTTGAGTTGGAGTCTCTAACAAGCTCCCAGCTGATGCCAGTTCTCCTGGTCTGGAGACCACATTTTGAGTTGTAAGGCCTTAGAGTTTGGATGGGACTTAAGACTTTATGGGGCCGGCCTCGGCGGTTCAGCCTGTAATCCCAGCGCTTTGGAAAGCCGAGGTGAGTGGATTGCCTGAGCCCGCGGGTTCGAGACCTGCCTGGGCAACTTGGCGAGACCTCATCTCTAAAATAAATAAAAAATTAGCTGGGCCTGGTAGCTGCGCCTGTAGTTCCAGCTACTTGGAAGGCTGAGGCGGAAGGATCGCCGAAGCCCATCAGGCGAGGCTGCAGTGACCAAAAGCGGCCACTGCACTCCAGTCTGGGCGACAGAGTGAGACTCTAACTCAAAAAAAATAAAATAAAATAAAATAAATAAAAATAAAAGACTTTATGGGAGTCGTTGAAAACTTTTGAACAGTGACATGACATTAAAAATGTGTCCAGCAAGATAAATCTGACAGCTGCACGCTAATGACATGAGAACATATGTTAAAGAGTTCAAATAAATATTCAGATGCAAGACACTATTATTAAGTAATTTGCTGAATGTTCATAGTGTGCAAATCATTGTTTCTTGTGGATGGAAAGCAAACAGAAGCCATGCTTTTGAAAACTGATAGTTCATTTGGGGAAAGAACAGGAAGGGGAAGCATGCTGACACAAGCAGGAAAAAGCAGGTGTCCTATTGAGGATAAATGTTGCAGAGAAGATATAATAGATATTAAACCCACACAGTTTAATGCAGGTTATCAGTGGATGTAGATCTATAACATGCCTCCTCTTTTACAGTTTTTTGGGTTTTTTTTGAGTTGGAGTCTCACTCTGTCGCCCAGACTGGAGTGCAGTGGTCACTCCCAGCCACCGCAGCCTCGACCTGCTGGGCTCCAGTGATCCTTCCGCCTTAGCCTTCCAAGTAGCTGGAATTACAGGTGAGCGCTACCACGCCCTGGCTAATTTTTTGATTTATTGTAGAGATGAGGTCTCACCTGCCCAGGCGGGTCTCGAACCCGCGGGCTCAGGCAATCCGCTCACCTCAGCCTCCCAAAGGGGCGGGATTACAGGCTGAGTCACCGAGCCCGGCTTCCTCTTTTACAGTTTACAAGTTACTGCTTCTTTGATTTCTTGCTGAAACTTCGTGAAGTAAGGTTCTTATCAATATCATTGTACCCAATTTACAGAAGAAAAAAAGTGAGGCTAAATGACTTGTCCAAGATTGCACAGCTCATAGTGACTGAGCTGAGATTAGAACCTAGACATTGTATTCCATATTTTGTGTTGTTTCCACTGCAAGATCTTTCTTCCTCCCTCTTAAGTTTAGACATTCTCCACCAAATAAAACTTACTGAAGGCAATTACTATTGCATCCCATCAGTTCAATACACCACTACATGCTGCATCCACAATACTTCTGTTTGTTTGGGTTTTTTTTTTTCCTGTTTACTCAACAACACCTATATCAATAACTTGGACACAGTGGACACTCAGTAAATGTTGCTGCCCTCTTCCTCTAGAAACCTCACCTAAATCTGGCAATGTTTTGCAATAATTTGAGTCATGGTATGTTTATAATTATAACCTTAGTCATACTACATATGTGATTTTTCCATACTGACACAACCCATAATTATGTATGATTTCTGATCATTTTTTTCAGTAATATCCCAAAACTACCCTCTTAGTACAATTAAAAAGAATTATAGAATTCATGTAGCCCATATATTCTAGAAAGATTTCAAGTTGTCACACAATTAGGTATGAATATTGAATGATCATACTTATTATATGACTACAAGGAGAAATGTACTGGTATTCTTAATAATCACTGTTCCAATGCACAGATCATTGAAACATACAAAGCTATTTATGTATCATCTTTCTCATGCCTCTGTCAAATCTCTTTCTGGAATGTTCTTTGATACCAATCTATCCTGTAATCATAAAATAATCAGTTATTTTATGATGAGAAAATTAACAAAATATTCCTCCCATACACAATTCTCCCTACCTTGTGAGAATTTCAACCCATTACCCATCTTCTACTTGTATCTCTAGTGTACTCAAATTTGATAATCCATGAGCAGTTCTTCAAAAAAATTTGTGCTACTACTAGGTATCTGTACTCTGTTAGTTGTTGGAAATATAGCAATGAACAAAATGAACATGGTCCCTGTCTTCATAGAGCCTATTATTTAGAAAAGAAACAGTTATTGAACAAGTAATCACTCAAATAACTATGTAATTGCAATTGTGAAGGAAATGTACAGGCTGATTTGAGTATATAGGTTGGGGAGATAATTCACAATGGGTCTTTCACATTTCTGCATGTCTTGCAAGCAGGCTAACTACCCTTTGTTCTGGGCTACCTTTTTAAAGAAAGTATGCATAGCAAACAGTGTTGTAAGATAGTATCTCCTTTCAGAGAAAAACACAAGCATATTTATTGCCCGTTATAAAAGATTCAGGTTCCCTAAGTTCAAGGTTCCTATTTTGTATTACACTTCACTGTGTGTGCAGGCTTCCATCTGGATCCATCTGTGTTGCCCCATTAGGTGAGCAGATGAGAAAAAGTAATGTAACTATGCTGATGCTCTTGTTGCTTGATGTACCATGTATAATAAAATGCTTTGTCTCCGAATCAGGGGTCTCATGTTTCCTACCAGCATCCATGAGACTATAGCAGGCTAACTTGTGAGCTTGAAAGTAGGGCAGAATCATAGACTCATTAAACAGGGGGTCAATCTTAGAAAGTGATATTTAAGCCTCCAGTTTAGGTTCCCTCCAATTCATTTTTTAAATAAATTTTATTTTACTATAAAATGCTTCAACTATGCAGACAAGAATAGAGATGAATGCAATAAACACCTACATATCCACAACCCCACTTTATCAAATGCTAACTAGCATTGTGGCATATTTGCTTCAGATCTGTTTATGAATAAAGCATCACCTACCTATACACTTGAAGTTCCTTGTGTCCTCTTCCCTGATCTCATTCTCCTGGGTCTGTCCCTCTCTCTCTAGAGGTAAAGACCATATAAATTTAGTATTTCTCACTCTGTATATGTTGCTCCGTGTTTTTCTCTTCAATACGAAGTTCATTATTTTTTATCAACATCAGTTTACATGTAAATGGATGTACAAGGTGATTGAGAACCTTGGTGCTCAAGCACTTATTTCACTGTGTAAGAAGCAGACAATGCTGGGCATGGTGGCTCAAGCCTGTAATCCTAGCGCTTTGGGAGGCCAAGGCGAGAGGATTGCCTGAGCTCAGGGGTTCGAGACAAGCCTGGGCAACTTGATGAGACCTTGTCTCTACAATAAATAAAAAAAAAAATAGTAATAATAAATTAGCAGGGCATGTTAGCACATGCCTGTAGTTCCAGCTATTTGGAAGATCGAGGCAGAAGGCTCGTCTGAGCTCAGCCAGTCAAGGCTGCGGTGGCCACAAGCCTGCCACTGTACTCTAGCCTAGACAACAGAGTGAGACTCCAACTCAAAAAAAAGCAGGCAATATTGCCAGTGATGAATGAAGGTTCCAAGAGATCAACTAAGCTGTCCCTGGGTTACTATCTGGCTTCAGCTTTCCTGTGAATTTACATGTACCTTGTTAGGGGAATTCATGGTACAAGGCCCTGAATGAGTTCCACGAAAATATTGGGCCAACACAGCTAGTAATAGAATAGGGGCCAAGTTTGAAACATCTGATGGAGTGAGTTACAGGAGAGTAAGGTGGGTTTCTTTGTCCTGATCCCAGACTCAACAGGGCCAACTTCTCTCTAAGACTAGTTTGAAGCAGTGTACTTTTGTGAGGTGGGATGGGTATCTTCAGATGATACTAAAAGACAGTCCTCACCTAGGCATGGAGGGAGAACAGAATTTTTTTATGCATATGGTCAAAGTCAGCCAAGTACATGTACAGACCTGGGCCAAGCTCCCTCACATTCAGCCCTCAGGTTATTAAAGACCACATAGGCTGGGCATAGTGGCTCACGCCTGTAATCCCAGCACTTTGGGAGGCCGAGACAGGCGGATTGCCTAAGGCCAGGAATTGGAGACTAGCCTTGGCAACTTGGTGAGACCTCGTCTCTACACTAAATCAAAAAAATTAGCCGGGCTTGGTGCTGCGCGCCTGTGGTTCTAGCTACTTGGAAGGCTGAGGTAGAAGGTTCACTGAACCCAGCAGGTAGAGGCTGCGGTGGCCATGAGCATATCACTGTACTCCAGTCTGGGTGACAGAGTGAGACTCAACTGAAAAAAGAAAAAAGACCATACAATGGCAGCAGTTATTTGGGTCTAGCTGACCCTCAATGGGTCCTTTTCTCAAGGTAGACTGTGCTCCAGTATGAACATGTACCCCTCTGCTAGGTGCATGGGTGTCACCCTGGTGTCTCCCTTTCTCATTCTCTTGGAGATTCCTTTAGAATTTGCTTGAGAGCTACTATTTTCAGTATCCAATGACTTCCTCTCTCTTAATTTACTCATATTTTAGAATGTATTATTCAGAAGTTTCCCAAAAAGATATCCAGGAGGTAAAATTTTGCAGTTGTACATATCTGAAAACATCTTTATTCGACCCTATGTTTGATTGATTGGATGATTGATTCGAGACTGGAATTAACTTTCAATCAAAATTTTGAAGGCTTTGCTCCATTGCCCATATACATGTATGTATATATGTGTGTGTGTGCACGTGTGTGTGTGTGTGTGTGTGTGTGTGTGTGTGTATATACCAAATATATATATATATATATTTTGTATGTTCTGGTCAGGAACAGTCAAATGGAAGAGGTGTATACGGCAAGGGCAAGGTATGCAGAAAGGGGTGTGGAGCCTCTATGCCCTCTTTGGTCATGCTGCCCTCCCAGCACCTCCCGTGCCTATTGGCCATTGGTGACTGGCTCAGTCTCCAGCCCTCTTCCCTCCTTGGAGGTAAGGCTGCAAGTTCCAACCCACTAGTCACATGGTTGGCTCCTCTGACACTGTTCCCATTCTTCTAGGAGGCACCTAATTAGCATAAGCTAAGGAGCTTATTATGAATGAAATCATGAAAAAACTCTCACCCTTATCATTCAGAAAATTCCAAAGGTTTTTGGAGTTTTGTGCCGGAAACTGGAGATAAAGACAGAATATATATATATTTCTTATTATCATATATCACAGGACTGTAGGTCCTTCCTTTCTAGAAAATTATATTTTTCAGTTCTAAGAAATTTTCTTAAATTATTTTATGGATGATATTAATTCTTCTACTTTCCCTGTCCTTGCTCTCCCCACTTCCCTCCTCCACCCCAGTCCACAACGCCAGTTATTTGAATCTTCTACCTCTTGGATTAATCTCTAATTAAAAAAAAATGTTTTCACTCCTATATTTACATAGCTTTTTTTCCCTCCTACTTTTGAGTAACAGCCCTGACCAAGCTTACTTAAGAGTTTTTGTTTTTTTGGTTATTTGTTACCTGCTTATGCTTTGAGTGTTTGGCTAAATAGTTGAGCTTTACTTTAGGATGTGCGTGGGGCCAACCCCTGCAGGTTCTGGGGAATCCCTGGAAAGATGTGGCGGCATCGGCAAAACCGGAAGGGATAGATAATAAAAGAAAGAAAGAAAGAGACTGAACTCTGTCTAGTGCAGAAGCCATTTTATGGGACAAACCGTTAAGTCTTTTATCCTAAATTTTCACAGGTTAAATCACAAGACTTTCACGTGAACACAAAGCCAGGTGGATGAGGGGCATCCCCCACCCACCAGGTGTTTCCTCAAGCATGAGAAAGGACAATCCCAATTAAATCACAAGACTATTACATGAACACAAAGCCAGGTGGGTGAGGGGCCTCCCCCACCCACCAGGTGTTTTCCCAAGCATGAGGAAGAACAATCCCAAAATTATCTCACTGTTCCTTATGCTTGGTTAATGTTCCTCAAAAGCAATACAACAATTCTAACATCATAATATTCTAATAATCAATAACTTCTAAAGCTTGTGCATACACAAAACCTAATAACTAACTTAAATCCTAATCCCTTTCTGTTCTGTGCTAATTCTACCTACACTATAGAAACTTAATTATAGCTCAAACCAGTTCCTGAAGAATGTGGCCCAGTCCAAAGATCACGCTGGGCCGTTTCTAGGAACAATTGATTACAATCTCTTAACAAAATGGCTATTCTAAAATCCTATATATCTATCTTAACTTCTATAAAAGTTTCTAATTCCTAATCCTAATATATAAAGCTAATCATCGGTAATAAAGCTTCTAAAAGTAAAACCTAAATATAAACTGTAAATTGTACTAAGGCCAAAACCACAATAGTAGAAAATGGGAACAACGAAATTTCTAAAGTTAGCTGTATTCTTATTAAACCTCAAAATATCATGTTTGATCATGCTTGAACTAACATAATTCACCGACATAGCATAACCTATTCTACAATACTTTCTATGAATAAAATAAATTCAATTTCTATAATAAGTAGAAAAACCCTACACTAACTGTAGCTAAAACCAATTTAAAAGAATGCAGCCCAGTCCAAAGTACACGCTGGGTCCTTAGGAATGTGGCCCAGTCCAAAGTTTGTGCTGGGCCATTTCTGGTAACTCTAGATAATCATCTATACTATCTAAAGCTGAAAACAGCTCTCCATATTTATATACTAATTCTACAAATATACTTTTAAATTTTATAAAGAAGCTTGTACCGAATAGAAGGCTCCCAAATGTGACCCGAGTTTGAATTATATCTAATACCGAAGCCAAAACCGCAGTTCATGGGAAACAGGAACAATGAGTTTCTAGAGTTAGCCATGACTGTCACAGTCACAGAGCCTTCAGCTTAGGTCAGCAGAGCTCCTTCTGATGAGATGTGTCAAAAAGGGAAGAGGAAATGGGCCAACAGCTCCTGAACACATTCTAGTGGTCTCAGGGTCCACAGCCCACCTTGATCCCAAACGTTCAGGTGGGCCTCCGAGACCGGCTCCCAACAAGGATGATTTGATTGGATCATTTTATGACTCTCATCTTGCTTTGCTAAGTATCCCCAGAGCAGCCTCTTCTGACCTGAAAGGACTGGATAGGAGTATTTTAGACGTCAAGTAGAGAAAGAAACCTGGATGTCTCAGCATCCACCATTCCAATGTTCCCTGAAGTACCGTTTCTGATATAATAATTTCAACCTCAAGACCTCAACTATGCTTGGTGTCCACCCATCCCTTTATTTCACCCCCTACAGAGATTAAGCTTCCAGATTTCTGCCAGGGTGTGGAAGGGACAGTTGCTCAGCAGGACAGAACAGGGGAGGGGGATCAGAGGATCTGCTGGCTTCTCAGATAATCTTTAGCTGGTCTTCCTGATTTGGAGCCCTCTTTTCCAGAGGTGCTTGGTGCTAGCAAGTCATGAACCCTTGAGGATTCTGTGGTTACAACTCAGGCTGGTTCTTGGGTTTCATCACCACCAGTTTTGGCTATGACCCTTCATCAGCCTTCTAGCCTCAACATTTCTGGTGCTCTTCTTTCCTTTTTTCCATATTGTTGTATGTTTATTAGCTTTAAAACATTCTTTTTTAAAAAAAGTGCAACTGTCTTATTCATTCATTCTAGGGGGTTTTGTAAGGGAGAACTATTAGATGTGTGTATTCACAAATATTACCTGTAGACTCCCATCTAGTTACTAAACTGAAGTTGGAAGCAACATCCTGTGTTGGTTTCATGCATGCACTGTCTTATCACTGTAAGGAAAGTATTCAGAAGTTTCTGGTTTTGTTTTGTTTTTTAAAGCACAATTTTTAAAAATACAAATCTGATTGTGTTGCTCTCCCCACCCTACTTCTAATTTAGCAGCTTCTTTCCTATAGCGTTTAGATAAAGACAAAGCCTCTAAGCGTGATTTCTAAAAACTCTGTGGGGGCACAAATGTATGGTGCCATATATATCTTACATATGACATAATATATATGTAATATATATTATATATGACATTGTATATATATTGCAGCATAGTGTTGTTTTGTTTCAAATTCAAATTGAATTCATGCTTGAGCCTAGGGGTTTGAGACAAGCTAGGCAACATAGTGAGACCTTGTCTCTACAAAAAATCATAAAATTAGCCAGGCATGATAGTGAGGGCTTGCAGTCCTAGCTACTCAGGAGGCTGAGGAGGAAGGATTGCCTGAGTTCAGGAGGTTGAAGCTGTAGTGCGCTATGATCATGCCATTGCACCCTAGCCTAGGCAATAGAGAGAGACTCTGACAAAAAAAAAAGGAAGACAAAAATAAAAACAAATTGAATTCAAATTCGTTTAGGCAAAGATGATACTCTCTATTTTACCATAGGTTTTTCAACTCCCTCTTGTTCAATATGTGGTCATTTCATACATGATCTCCCTAGGCCCTGAGGTATTAGAGCAATGCCCTCAGCACTGAGGTATTTATTAGAGCCGCTCCACCCTGAGGTATAGGAGTCCTTCCCCTCTGCCCTGTTTCAGGGCCTCCAGCTCCTGTTTCCCCACATCCCCCCCCTCCCATTCTCTCAGGTCTACATACTGGCCTTCTTTTGGTTCTTTGTTAAGCCCCTTGATCACTGAATGATGTAAAGTACTTGGATGGTTGAAGTACTTTGGGCTTTTCAGGCAGCAATAAAGTATTTTCATTTGTTGAGTTTTGCAAATGAAAGCAAAAGTTAAATTAAACTAAGAAAATAAACTTAAGAAAAAATAAAACCGCTACAGTCTATCGTAATGATCTGCCTAGCTCTTTAAGCATTCAGGCTTTTTGTTAAGAGTACAGTAACAATAAGCTAACAAAAAAATTCTCCAAAAAAGCAATATTGTAAAACACAGTAATGTTAGAATGTGAAGATTTCTCCTCTTTAAACACTTTGATAATTAGACCTGCTATACCATATAATTCTGAAAACTCAAAATAAAAGTAGAAATGTTGGAGACTTACATAAATTGAAGTTCAGTTTGGGATGATTAGTTTGATTCTCTCTAGCAATAAATATTTAAGACCTAACCATACTGTAATTAAGTGTTATAATGTCCTTGATGGATTAGATATCCTAAAATTGTAGATCACTTAGTTGTCAAACATGAAAGTAAATATTTTTTATTTATCTTTTCTTTTGTTAGCTGCTTCCAAATCACAGAAGAAAGTAAATATTCATTTGTCTTGTATAAAAATATCTAGTGGTCACTTTCAACAAGATAAAGTAATTGAATTATAGATTAAATTATTAGTATAATTCTGTCTTATTCTGCCCAGGCGGGTCTTGAACCTGCGGGCTCAGGCAATTCACCCACCTCAGCCTCCCAAAGGCGTGGGATTACAGGCTGAGCCACCGAGCCTGGCAAAATCAGGTTTTTCAAAGAACAAATAGTTTTCAGGAACTGCAGGATTGTAAACTGTCAACTTCAGAAGGGGGGTTTTAGATAAGACTCTTTTCCATTTCCATGAAATGACCAGTCTCTGGGCCATTTGGCCTTTTTAAAATAAAACCTGCCCAGTGCCTGGCAGGTCTTTAAAGTTGCAACTTGCCTTTCAAAAGGAAATACTTTTAACTGCTATTAACCCCTCCTTCTTGCCACTGGGCTAGTGGCAGCCCAGGTGAGGCCAACTGCTGATCCCGAATCAGCTACATGTGTTTCTGTGTTTATTCACTCAATCATATAAGAAATATATTTGAGTATTTGCCGTATCCTGCCACATTCCCCCTTTAATGCTTGATCCTTTATGGATCTAAAGCATCATCATTTTTAATTTGGTGCATTAAAATTATATGGGCCACAGTTTTTTGTTTAACAACTGTTTTTACAAACTTAGAAATGGCGTTTATAATTATTGGGGCTATGTAAGGGAGGATAAGGCAGGATCTCACCATTAGGACTATAGATTTAATAATATACTTACATTTTTTCAGACCTGAGAACATGTTTTTAAACCAATTGCCAATTTTTATGCTTTGTCATTTTTGCACCGAGACATGGGCAAGCTTTTTTTTTTAACATTGGTGGCTATATTAGTTATAACTTTACCATTATTATTTATTTGCAAACAACAATTGGAGCTATTAAATTTACCACTGTTTTTTTTTTTTTTTTTTGTCAGCAGGTAGTCCAAAGCTAAGCGGTTTTGATAAATAGCTGTACGCATTTGGGCTGCTGCTGAGCAACAAGCTCAAAAACCATGGCTGTTTGATTAGTTATAATTTTTGAGACAGTTTATAACCTGATAATGTGAATTAGCATTTATACAGAGGCGTGTGGCATTTCTGACTTTTATCTTGTGCCCATGTGGCTGGGCCATAAGTATTTATAATTTTCTGGGGTGGTCATTTGTCATTTTTTTAAACCTGGGTCCCTCTTATATTAGGAACTTGATCGAGGGATCAAGCACCTCGGGTTTTGAGGCCTTTAGAAAGAGGAATGCCTAGTTCATCCCCCCTTGGGTTAGGCAGAAGGAAAAATCCTGGTTGGATTATTCTTATGTTACACGTGCCTTTTTATAACACTGGGAGCTGGGTATATGTAACCTTTTTATATGTCCAAAATAGCCCTTTAGTACTTTGAGAAGATTTAGTTGTGTAAGCAGATGCCCAATACCAAGCAGGCCTTGTTGGCCACCAGGTCTGGTGGGTTGAGTTTCAGTATAATATTCTTTTGTAAGGAGTCTCTCCTACGCATTGAGTATAAGCAGAACCTGCTCTGCTTAAATAGTTTTTTTCCAATTACTTTTGAGGAGAGGATCCACTTCTGGGGTACATTATCTGTTCTAATAGTCAAAGAATGGTTCCATGGGAGGAGCTGGTAAGCATTCAGACTAGTTTTCTTTCAAGGTCACTTTTTAGTCATTAGGGCCCCTCCACATACCCAACAATTGGTGACACCGAGTGTCCGAGCTATATTTTCAGCTAAATTTATAAACAGATTTTGCCCTACTTCCCACGATTGAGGGAAAGTGGTTAGTTTTGACTGTTGGGCAGTTGGAGGAGCTACTAATTGCACAGTTTTTTTAAATCAGTTTTTCAGCTTTGGGTGCGGGAACAAAATCTCAACAAACCTCATTTGTGTTTCCGGGGATGTTATAGGCTATGACACCAGCTTTAGTGTACTGGTAGCTTTGTTTTGATAATCCAGCAAAGTATAGCTGGCCATTATCGGTGCAGATATGTTTATCAGTATAACAAACTTCTGGCTGGGATGAATAACTATGGAAAACCCTTAAGTCTGGCCAGAGAGTTTTTATACATTTACATGCCGGGTATAGGGGCAAGCGGTAGATACTCAGATTAGGTAGAAACAGCACTGTAAACTTTTTATCATAAGAAAGGGTGGAAATGCTAGTGAAACCCTTTTCTAACATGCTCAATGGGGACAACTGTTAATTTTACAACAAATAAAGTTACAAATGGTTTAGCAAGTATAAATGTTGACAAAGCAAAACAACGCCTTATCAGTAATGTCCACTGGGTTCTTAAGCCGAATTCTCAATCTTCTGCCATGTGTCCATCAATAAGCTTCCAGTGTGTGATTGAAGCAGGGCCTGAAGTATCTTCACGCTTCCGGAGCGAGGTTGCATAAATTAGTTCCACGTCCTTCGCTGGGCTCCACGACTTTTCCAACAGTCAGCTTAAGGGGCGCTGCTGGATCTGGGGTGCTCTCCCAGTCCTGGGAAGCCGGCTTAATTTTGCTATAATGGATCTAAGGAACTACTTTGGCTACTTTGACTGTGGTCAGGGTAGATAAAAGAACAATGAATGGCCCCCTCCAGAGGGGCTTTAGGGGTTGTACATTCCACTCTCTTACCCATACTATATCACCTGGCTTAAAAGAATGAGCATCTGTAGTTAAACTAATTGGCATTGTTCTCTGACTTGACAATGGATGGCATTTAGGACTGAACCTAAGGCTTGCATTTGTTGTTTTAGGGCAAGACTTTCTAATTTTTTAAAGTTTTTTTGTATGCCCTTAACAAGAGGGGGTGGCCACCCATAAAGAATTTTAAAAGGCGAGATGCCTGTTTACTTTATTTAAAGGCCTTTCCCCATAGCAGGGGCTTTTGTGTACCCCCTGTGAGACTTTATAGAGGAGTTTTATCATGATAGAGAAGTTAGGTATTTAAATTTTATAGACTAGTATAGGAATAGGACCACTCTTAGGGTCCTTATTTTTTTTTTTTTTTTACAGTTGGTTGGGTTTTTCCTTTTTTCAATTTTTTGCAGCACTTACTCCCCTTGGATGTTTGAGTTTTTTCTGGTCCAAGAAGTGTCTTGGGAAATAAGCTCATAAACTGTAATTAAAATTTGTTCTAAATAGACAACACATTTTTTTATGAGTATTTACGTCTGTGGCCCCCCCTTTTTTTAGAGGCCTACGGTTAAACAATTTTAAAGGTTTAACAAATTTCATTTCAGGGACTTGGATCCTGAGTGATGCAATACCAAATACCTATGTTTAATTTACTCATGTCTCCAAAGGATTTCTAGTGATTATGCTAACCCACAAATTGAAAGATTGTACTGTTTTAGTTTTACATCTGATGGAATTTTTCCTGGATTTGTCAAGGAGTGGGATATGTTGTCACCTGGCCTGCAGTAGAAACGTTTAAATACTTTTTAAAACCTACCTATAGGAGATTGATTTATGTCTAGCCTGTGATAGCTATCCTGTCTTAATTATTTATTTTTTAGAGATTTTTTGATCCCATAATCATTTGGGGTGCTGAGGGATGAAGGTCCGTCTTCTGTAATTTTTTTAGAGTTGATAATGGGAGCAGTTCTGCCTAGCCAGAGATCGAAAATCTCTCCCTGTCTGACTTGAGGCATCCAGATTTGTTTTAGCAGTGGCATTATTTGCAGGCACTGGTTGGAATTTTTGCATGACCATTATGTGGGCATGAAATTATTGGATTTTAGCTCAATAAAAGGAATAAAGTCAGGCCTACATTTTGACAATTGCAGGCAGTAGCTGATTACCTTTTGTACAAAAGCTACAAGGCCTGAAGTTATTAGCATAACTTAAATGATAAACTTTAATTTTTGTGGCTTTATTACAAGTACCAGCTTTTGTATTTCTGGACTATAATGGTAGCCTGACAGATTGTTTTAGAATATAATTTGAACTAGGCACTTAAGTAAATTTTATATAAAATTTGAAGGGAAATCCGAAAATGTTTGGAGACTTGCATCCAGAAAAGACTTTATTATGCCTAGATTGTTTATAGAACTTTTTTTGTACGTATTTATTTTATTTTATTTTTTTGGGGGTTGGAGTCTCACTCTGTTGCCCAGACTGGAGTGCAGTGGCCACTTCTGGCCACCGCAGCCTCGACCTGCTGGGCTCCGGTGATCCTTCCGCCTCA
>NW_007252977.1:653888-687415 GCF_000164805.1 Carlito syrichta | reverse complement strand
CTCAGTATTAATTAAGAAATTAATTTGGACCCCAGCCACATTTATATAGACCCAAGGATTATCTGGGTGGATGGCATACAGAGTGCTGCACGGGGACGTGCCCCTACCCCTTCAGTCAACAGTCACCATCACCGAGCTAGGTGTTTTCTCCCTGCTTCAGGAGAGGCTGCACCATCTCTTTCAGTGGCTTTTTAGTCTGAATATTAGATAAGCTTTTGGGGGCTTAGGCCGTTAGGAACAATCGTGCTTTAGGTGCCCAGATTGACCACATTCATAGCAGTTGATACCATAAACCCCTTAGCAGGTTTATCCTTATCAGGCCTCTTTTGGGTGGCTGGAGCTTTTGCCTTTAGTGGTAACTGCCAGTTTGTTTACTTTTCCTCTGGCTGGTGCTCATTTTGGAGTTCTTTTTCTTTTTCTTTTTTTTTCTTAATGTTTTAGTTTTTAAGAATTTCAGAGGTTTTCTATAATTGGGAGTTTGGTATTTTTAGTCCTGAGTTAAGCCTCTGGAGTTTGGCATTTAATATTCTATAGAATATGATCTTGTTTGCAAAGTAGTAAAATAAATTTTTAAAATACCTTTGTACACAGAACTTTTGACCATTTTATTTTTTCTTAGGTCTACAAAGTGAATTTAATTGCCAGATAGTTTTGTTTTTTTTTTTTAAATCTTATTATCTGTTAACTTGTAGTGAGTTTAAATTTGATTTTTTAATAATGCGCTTAATTATTATTAAACCACGTAATTTTAATTTGTTCCAATTATTTAAAATCTGTCCCATTGGGGTGTCCAAGGGCACAGACCACTATACACTCTCTTGGTCACATTTTTTGAAAACCCAGAATTTTCTCTGAACACTTGCAATTTATTCCTCAAAGGATAATTCTAAAACAAACAAATAACTAAATAAAGTCATAAACAGCAATGCCAGGAATTCCTGGAACCCTGATGGCATCTCCCAGACTGAGTGTTTTCCACCTTTCTTGAAGCCCCTCCCCCCCCCCTTTTTTTTTTTGCTCCACGACTTTTCAATGATGTCTACAAAAATGGCCTGGTACAAAACCTTTTTACAGTGAACAGACCACGTAGATGTAAGATGATCTGTTCCTACTTATTCCTGATTATGAACAGGCAAAATTGTCAAAAATCCTCATGAATTACTAAACAGCAGCCTTAGTTGTAAGACATGGACAATTAAACGAGCATAGCCAAAAATGCAAGCATTAGTGTTACTTAGCATTATAATACAAAGTAGGGACTCAGCATATATTACAAGACTCTAAGAGACTTCCCAACAGTTTTACAGGGATAAGCAGTTGATTATGATCTTAGGCAAGACCTAAACCTTTAGAAACAGACTGACTTTTAACTAACCTGGCTTTTAGCATTTGAAAATGAGAACAGCTTATTCATTCCCTTAGTTGCCAGAGAAAGATTACAAAATTATTTTTCTCTAAGGCTAGCATTAACTTACACTGAGTTAGCAAAAGGCTAAGTAGCATATAAGAGACATTTCTCCATTTCTTTACAGGTCGTTTAGAATGAGCTCCTTCAGAATTTATGAAGGAGAACACAGGCTAAGGAAGGGAGGGGACATGGTCCTTGGAAAGAATTTAAGATAACCAGTAACACTTTTCATACACAACAGGCAATTTTCCCACAACCATCACAACAAAAGGCAGAAATTTTAACAGTGCCAGCGGGTTGGGAGAAACCACACAAATAAAGGGAAACATACAATGACAAAGAAATATGTGCCAATCAAGTTTTTAAAAGAAGACATGACCCATCAAACAAAGCATAATAACCCAACCAACCTTTTAGCAGATTTAAAGTGACAGACACACACAAATAAGAGAATGAGGGGTATGGGAAACATCCGCTTTGTCTCCCTCCAGTCATACTCCTCGCAAAGATATCTCAGACACCTCTTAGCAATTGGCAGGTTGGCACACCCCCAACGCAGACTAACTCTATGCAGAGCCCTCCTGCCATCCATCTCATTCATACACAAGCACAGCACATTCTTCAACTCTTCGTCCCAATCCTAGGAGCCTACGTGTTCATCTTCAGACAGTGTTTTCTTCCACTGCCTTTCAACCCTTTCCTTCAGGCTGGAGATTACTACCTGGCCCCGGGAGGTGATCGAGCCCCCCTTCTGCCATCCATTGGCAGGTCTATGCAAAAGCCTTTGTTCCTACCCTTTCCATCGGGTGGTCCTTCTGTCCTTTCCGTCAGGTGGTCGTCCTTATGCCAGTTCCTCGCCTCTTGGGTTCCTGCTGTGCTTTCGTGGTCTGAACTTCAGTGTGCCGGGAGCGGCCTCCCTCCTATGGACCAAAAGGTCCGTTGCGAGCCAGGCAAGATTGCCCTTCCTGTTGCCCTGTAGGTCGTACCCCAATGACAAAGGAGGTGGAACACACCATCTCCAATCTCCATTTCCTGGCCAATGCACCAGAAATGTAGCAGGAAAAATAGAGAGATCGTGACACCGAGACTATTATAAGAAGTGGCACTTAATTACGCTGGCTAGCACAGCGGGCCGAGAATCTAATGTGTCCAAATTGAGCTTGAGCGCCCCAGAACAGGAGAAGTGGGGTCCTATACCCTTGTTTAGGTAAGGGAGGGGGTCGTGTTGAGTGATTACACACCTCCTTTGGAATCTTACAAGGTTGTACTCAGCAAAATCAGATTTTTCTTTCTTTTTTTTTTTTTAAGTTGGAGTCTCACTCTGTCGCCCAGACTGGAGTGCAGTGGCCGCTCCCGGCCACCGCAGCCTCGACCTGCTGGGCTCCAGCAATCCTTCCACCTCAGCCTTCCGAGTAACTGGAATTACAGGCATACTACCACACCCAGCTAATTTTTTGATTTATTATAGAGATGAGGTCTCGCTGCCCAGGTGGGTCTTGAACCTGCGGGCTCAGGCAATTCACTCACCTCAGCCTCCCAAAGGCGTGGGATTACAGGCTGAGCCACCGAGCCTGGCAAAATCAGATTTTTCAAAGAACAAATAGTTTTCAGGGACTGCAGGATTGTAAACCATCAACTTCAGAAGGGAGGTTTTAGGTAAGACTCTTTTTCATTTCCATGAAATGACCAGTCTCTGGGCCATTTGGCCTTTTTAAAATAAAACCTGCCCAGTGCCTGGCAGGTCTTTAAAGTTGCAACTTGCCTTTCAAAAGGAAATACTTTCAACTGCTATTAACCCCTCCTTCTTGCCACTGGGCTAGTGGCAGCCCAGGTGAGGCCAACTGCTGATCCCGAAGCAGCTACATGTGTTTCTGTGTTTATTCACTCAATCATACAAGAAATATATTTGAGCATTTGCCGCATCCCGCCACATGCTAAGATTGTTTTCATGGTTAGTAACTATTTATTATATAACCAAAGCAATCTATGGTGGCTCACACTTGTAATTCAAGCACTTTGGAAGGCTGAGGCAGGAGGATTGTCTGAGGTCAGAAGTTTGAGACCAGCCTCGTCAACATGTGAGAACTCGTCTGTTCACCTAATCAGTCCTTACTCTGTGCTTAGCCATGAACGTGCCTCAACTTCTTTCAGCCCTTGCTGTTACCACTTTTAAAGTGTTAACATAATTAGCTCACTTCTACTCTCCTCTGCCCATGCCTTTCTCAGTTGTCTGGAAAAGCAAAACATAAAATAAAATAAATAAATAGACCAGAGGGAATGTGATTGGAAGGAAGTACCACTCAACTGGTCTCCTATTTATTCCTTGTGGGGCTTCTTGGCTTCTTGGCTACTCAAGGATCTTGCTCCTTCAAGACTACTGCTGGTTTACTACTCTCCAGTTTGCAATAGGGAGAATCTGATGGTAAAGTCAATACCTGTCGTCCCTGCTAGTCAAAGACCTCATTCTATATGGTCTTATAGTCTACTCTTAGGTGCCTCCCTCTGGCCAAATGAGATATATTTTTCTTGATAAATGATTAATAAATGACATATTGTAAAGGGATATTCTGAAAACATTTTTTATGTTGAAAAGATGTCTTCATATTTTGAAAAAGTTGGAACCTATCATGCTATACCATATTGTTTCATTGTTGGCAATCTGTAAGTATCTCTGATGATTTTGAATGCTAAAATCATCTTTGGACATGACTGTAGTCTATACTTCTTCAATTAAACTTCATTGTGTTTATTAGGACCTAACTGATATTATATAAAACATTCCTTTTATTGATAAGTGATAAGTCATTTTCATCTTGGTTAATAATTATACGGTCCTTTCTTTTCAAATATAGGAGAGACATTTAAAAAAAATATACTTTGTATTTCAGAGCAGTTTGGGGTTCACAGCAAAATTGAGTGAAATGTACAGAGAATTTCCATATATCTCCTCCCCCACACATATATAGTTTCCCCCATTATCAACATCTCATACCACAGTGGTACATTTATTACCACTAATGAATCTACATTGACAGAATATTATTATCCAGACTCCACAGTTTACATTAGGGTTCACTTTTGCTGTACATTCTATGGGTTTGAACAAATCTATAATGATATATATTTACTAGTATCATGCAGAGAAGTACTCTAAAAAACCTCTGTGCTCTGTCCATTTATCCCTTCCTCCCCTCAGTCCCTGGTAACCACTGGTCTTTTTATTGTCTTCATAGTTTTGTCTTTTCCAGAATGACTAACAGTTGAAATTATACAGTGTATAGCCTTTTCAGATTGGCTACTTAGTAATACGCATTTAAGTTTTCTCTGTCTTTTCATGGCTTGATAGTTCATTCCTTTTTAGCACTAAGCTATGTTCCAAATTCCATTGTCTGGATATACAACAGTTTATTTATCCAATCACCTACTGAGAGACAGCTTGATTCCTTCCAAGTTTTAGCAATTATGAATAAAGCTGCTGTAAGCATCTGTGTGCAGGCTTTTATGTGGATATAAGTTTTTAACTCCTTTGGGTAAATACTAAGGAGTGTGATTACTGAATCATATGGTATTTTTTTTTTTAAGAAAGCAGGATTTATTGAGAGGACAGAAAAGCTCCCACAGTGGGAGGGGACCTGAGGGGGTTGCCTGAGTATGTTTGATTTTGTAAGAAACCGGCAAATTATCTTCCAAAGTAGCTGTACCATTTTGCATTTCTACTAGCAATGAATGAGAGTTCCTGTTGCTCCATATCTTCACCAGCATTTGATATTGTCAGTGTTCTGGATGTTGATCATTCTAATAGGTGTGTGGTAGTAACCTGTTATTGTTTTAGTTTGCACTTCCTTGATGACATATGATGTTCAGCATATTTTCATATAGTTATTTACCATCTGTATATCTTCTTTGGTGATGTATCTTTTAATATCTTTGACTCATTTTTTAAATTATTGTATTATTTGTGCTCTTATTTTTTTATTTGAGGCCTATTTTTCCAAATGTAAGTCTAATAGTTCTTTTTTTTTCTGGTGTAATTCTATTCAAGTAATATATAGGATGATGAACTTTCTGAATAAATCCAATGCTTATGGGAGGGAAGGATAGCCCAAAGAAATGTAAGAAGTTGCAAGGCACAGTTTAGTCAAGTTTAATTTTCACTTGTCCCTGGTCATTCCTTTTGCAAAGCTAAAGAGAATTCTTGGGTTTCATTTTTACTTCTCCTGTAAAGGTGGTAATGAGTGCTAAAGAAAGAAGTATTTGTATATGATGTAATTTAGGATTTGTAATCCCTAGAATGTTCCAATCTCCTACTTAACCAAAAGAATATATTTGTTTTTTTGTTAATTTTAGTGAAAAATATAAGAAAGAAACTATATTAAAAAGTTATAAAACCCATATTGATGCCATATTAGACATTGCAAATCAAGGCAGTTACTCCCCTGAGGTGAAGTATCTTGCAGTTTGGGTGTGCAATGGGGACTGATCTGGGAACCAGACAGTGGTTAGCCTGGAATGGCTCAGGAGAATGTATTGTTACTCAAATGTGTTTGCAATCCAAGTAAGCAACTCTGAGATGGGAACAAAAGACAGTGCCTCTACCCTTACAGTTACAGAGGAGGTTACATTTCATTAAAATTATCCTGCATTTTGCTGTGTCGATTGTCACATTTCACATGTAAAATCCTATTGTGAGGTAAATGGGGGTGGGGGAGGTGTTTGAGGAAGCTGAGATTCTATGTAATCAAAACGTATATATACATTTATAAACTGCAAATTCAGAATTGTTTTCACAGGTGTCCAGAGCTTACTGGAAGATGAGAAAGGCCTTCTGAGGTTTCTTTGGCTGGGCTAGGGGAAGCTAGGTGTGTGGCACAGAGGGGAGCAGAGGGGAAAGAAGAGCCAGCAGAAACAGGAAAAGGCAGAGATTTTCTCCATCCTCTGAGGCTCACAGAAGAAGGGCAACTGGGTTTCCCAGGCCCAGCAAGTGAAGCTGCAAGGGAACCAGAGTCTTGGCTTAATACAAGTGCTGGCACCAGTGCAGGCAGGAGTGCCAGCAGCCTGAAAGGGCCTTAGCCCTAGGTTGATGCAAATCTTAGAGACCTGAAATACCATGCCCATGCCCTTGGGAAGGGTACCCAAACCCAAGATATAAAGTGAAGGGTGGTGGAACACTGGAAGCAAGGCAGGAGTAGAATGAATTACTGGTTAAGCATCTGAAAGAAGAATCCCGGTTGGATTCTAGAGTTTATCTTGGTAAAGTATTGTCCCGACATAGACTGTTTCCCCCATAGCTGGCTTCCTTCTGCTGCCTCCCTCAGGGAGCAGCCTCTGGCCAAGGCTGGTCTCTGAAGGGTATGCATATGCCCAGTAATGAGTCAGGAGATGCACAAGGAAAGCTGAAAACAATGTAGTTGACATGCTCAATTAATGTAATTGTACACACCAGATAGGAATTTGAAGGATTGAGTTGATTGCTTTGGTTATAAAACTGCTTGCTGTACTGCCCCGAGGTGCGGGTTCTTCGCCAACCTGCCATTCTCGGTGTCTCCTGTAAGTTCTAACAAAATATCTTTTCCTGCTGGACTTGTAGGTGACTTCTTTGGAATAGTGAACGTTACAGGCTAGCCCTTTCAGATTTGGGATTACCACGTTACAATCTTTAAGAAGGGTTTGCTCTAAAAGTGTTGTAGGGGAAATAAAAAAGGGAATGAGACAGTAACTGGGAAGTGGGGAGGACCACTCAGGGTGGCCGTGGCAGACCCTTCTGAAGAGTGGCATTTGAGCTGAGGCAGCAAATGAGTCAGTCAAATAATGGGTCTGTGGGCAGGAAGAAGGAAAGAAATGGGTCAGGTTCTGGTTTCCACTCTAATAGTTTTAAGTCAATTTCTCACATCGCTTTCTGTATAAGTAGAAAGGTGCTCAGTTATAGAAGAGTGTTATGTGTCAGATGGGTAGAATTCAGTTTGCACGAAGTCTTATCTTCTGACTTCTGACATTATTTTCATCACTAAATGATATTCTTATGCATCATTTTGCTTGACTTCTTCCAAACACACGTCTGACAATGTCTTTCTTCCAAATACTATTTTTCCTCTGTTTTCTTTTATAAGGAGCTTTAGAAAGGGTCTAGACCAGCTGTTTCCAAGCCCAATTACAATTCAGAACTATGGAAGGGTCCTTATTTAAAAAAAAAAAAAAAAAACCAAACACATTTCTAACAATTTCTTTCCAAATATTCCTTTTCCTCATTGTTTTCTCTTATAAAGAAGCCTTAGAAGGGATCTAGACTGTTTCCAATCCTGACTACAACTTAGAACTATAGCGGGGAGGGGTGGGTGAAGAAAGGGGTCCTTGTTGAAAACACTCTTCAGGTCTTTTGTGTGTGCAGTTATCTGCATTTTGAAATACCCCCTCTGATTCTAATGTAGCAGGTTTTGTACACTAATCTTGATCAGCAATTCTCAAATTATTCAGCAAATATTGGTTCCAGGAGATATTACGTGGCTCCAAGAATAACGCATTCTCTGGTTAAATACACTTGATGTCTCAGATTCTCCTCTAGGTGTTTCACAAGCCACTCTAGGTTATTAAAGACTCTGAGGCGTACTGAAGTGAAATAGAATCTGAACTTTGTCTAACAGTTAAACAAATAGAATCAAAGGAAAAGATTTTGCTAAACTTCTCCCAAGATAGTTTTCCTAAACACCCAAGATAGTTTTCCTAAACAACAGCATGGAAAGCATCAATTAAGATAGAAAAACTATCTTAATTTCCTTAAGTATATAACTTAGTTGCGTGTAATGCTGGACAAGATGTTACTTCACTTAAGAAGCAGCCTCAGAGAGCATTTAATCCTACTTGCAAATAAAACAGCGACTAACCCAACAATTGGGCCTGAACACCTGCCCTACATCGACTGTTCTGCTCTGTTCTTGTCTTTCTAAAATGCTATCCAAAATACTTTAAAAATCTTTATACGGTCAAATTTACATCTCCAGAATCAATGGGTCCCATATGTCTAGCTGCCTCTATATGGATGTCCTAGGCTTACTTTTCAAAACAGAAGACAAAATTCCTGTTTCTTTCTAGTTTCCCAATATGGGTTGACTTCCCCATTTGTGTTGGTAACTGCTAATGTCCTAGGATGCAAATCTCAAAACTTTGCAGTAAACTTTACTTCCTCATCTTGTTGGAGATTCAAATTCTGTTACCAGTCATTCTGGAGTTTCTCAGTTATTTCTTCCCATCTTTATTGTTAATGATTGCGGTTTCTGTCCTTATTTTATGCACAGACGACTTCAATGATCTGCTTGGGAATTTTCACTGAGTGGAGACTCTTTCCCCTCCCCATCTTACTCCTCTACTTTTACAGGTTGTTTAATAATCTGCAGTTTCTTATGATCTATTGAATTAAGAGAAGAAAAAAATTGTAGATGAGATCTTCCACTAACTAGTCTCATTTGCTAAACAAGTTTCTCCTTTACCGTTCTCCACCTTTCTCTCTGTTCTTATTACATGTGGTGTGCTTTGCTAAATTTCTTTCCATTTCTGCAAAAGTCCTTAATCTCAAGTGAAACCCATGTTTAGACCATTCTCAAATTTTAGTGCTTAGCAGAATCATCTGGAGGGCTTGTTAAACCATTTTGAGGCTCCACCCTCAGTTTCTGATTCAATAGTAGGTCGATAATTTGCATTTCTAACAAGTTCTCAGATGTTTCTGCTGCTGGTCAGGGGTCGTCCTTTGAGAATCACCAATTTAAACTAATCTCATCTCTGAGGTCCATGTTAGGATTACCTGGTGTAGTGACTGTTGTGACTCTGATTAGGTCTCTCTTCTAGGACTGAAGTGCTCATTTCCCCCAGCAGCTGGGTGTGTTGGTTACTCGATGGCTCAAACTGAATTCCTGTCTAAGAATCATCCTTGCATATACACTCTAATGTGAAACCCAGATTAAGATTCATAAACTCAAAGACCTCTAGCTCTCTAGAACTTTCTGTGGTATCTCTTCTTAGTCAAGTCACTGAAAGGTGATTTCCATTGCCATAAATTAGTTTTGTCTGTTTTTTGAAAATGTTATTTTAGATGCAAGGGGTATCATGTGAAGGTGAGGTTTGGGCTTCTACGGAGCCTGTCCCCCAAGTGGTGGTATTCAACAGGTGATTTTTTTTAAGCCTTTTCTCCCTCCCTTCCTTCCCACTTTAGGAGTCCCCAGTGTCTGTTGTTCCCATCCTTATGTCTGTTTATACCCCGTGTTTAGCTCCCACTTATAACAGAGCATGCAGTATTTGGTTTTCTGTTTCTGTGATAACTTACTTAGAATAATGGCCTCCAGCTATATCCACATTGATGCAAGAGACATGACTTTTTTTGCTTAATGGCTGCATAGTATTTCATGGTTTGTATGCAACACATTTTCTTTGTCCAGTCCACCCATGGTGGGTACCTAGATTGGTTTCATGTTTTTGCTAAATTGTGCATAGTGCTGCAATAAAAACACGAGTGCATGTATCTTTTTGGTAGAACGAGTTATGCTCTTCTGAGTATATACTCAGTAGTAGGATTGCTGAATCAAATAGTAAATCTAGCTGGGCCCGGTAGCTCAGCCTGTAATCCCGCGCCTTTGGGAGGCTGAGGTGAGTGGATTGCCTGAGCCCGTGGGTTCGAGACCCACCTGGGCAGGAGAGACCTCATCTCTACAATAAATCAAAAAATTAGCCGGGCGTGGTAGCGCGCGCCTGTAATTCCGGCTACTCGGAAGGCTGAGGCGGAAGTATTGCTGGAGCCCAGCAGGTCAAGGCTGCGGTGGCCGGGAGCAGCCACTGCACTCCAATCTGGGCGACAGAGTGAGACTCCAACTCAAATAAAAAAAAAAAAAGTAAATCTATTTTTAGTTCTTTGAGAACATTCCAAACTGCTTTCCACAGGGATTAAACTGGTTTGCATTCCCACCAACAGTGTATGAGAGTTCCCATTTCTCTTCAACCTCTTCAACATCTGTTTGACTCATTAGTAATAGCCACTTTGATTGTAAGATGGTGTAAGATGGTATTTTACTGTGGTTTTAATTTGCATTTCTCTGATTAGTGGTGATGAATTTTTTCATGTTTGGTCCTTGTATGTCTTCTTTTGAGACCATCTTCTTGGCCCGCTTTTTAATGAGGTTATTTTTTTCTGTCCATATGTTTAAGTTGAACATTTTTTCATATGTCGATGTTGTGTATCTTCTTTTGAGAAGTATCTGTTCATGTCCTTTGCCCACTTTTTAATGTGATTTTTTGTTTCCTGTCAATTCATTTGTTTCTTATAGATTCTAGATTTTAAGTCCTGTGTTGGATGCGTGGTTTACAAATATTTTCACCCATTCTATAGGTTGTCTATTTACCCTGCTGACAGTATCTTTTGCTCTTTAATCTAATTAAGTCCTACTTGTCAATTTTGGTTTCTGCTGCATTTGCTTTTGAGGACTTGGTCATGAATTCATTGCCTAGGCTAATGCTCAGAAGAGTGTTTTCGAAACTACTTCTAGGAGTTTTGCCTATTAAAACATTTTAACAACTGAATTTTTTAGTATTTACTCTTTTGTCTTTTTACTCAATAAAATATCTGAGGCTCATCCATCTTATTTCATGTGTCAGTAGTTCATATTTTCATTGCTGTGCAGCATTCCATTATAATAATGTACTACAGCTTAGTTATTCATTCTCCTACTGAGGGACATTTGTGTTTCATTTGTTGGATATATACACTGTTAGCATCTTCACCCAGTGTGTGGCTTGTTTTTTCACTTTTCTTGGAGTGTCTCTTAATCTTAATTTTAGCTAAGTCAAAGCTATTTTTTTTATGGTTATCTTTTTTTTTATCCCTTTAAGAACTCTTTACTTACACTTGAAGTTTTAAAGGTACTGATGCTCAGGATTCATACAGACCAATTAAATCAAGAGCATGGGCTTTAAAAACAAAACAGGCCAGGCTCAGTGGTTCAGCCTGTAATCCCAGCACTTTGGGAGGCCGAGGCATGTGGATTGCCTGAGCTCGCAGGTTGGAGATCCACCTGGGCAACTTGGCGAGACCATGTCTCTACAATAAATCAAAAATTAGCCAGGCATGGTAGTGCGTGCCTGTAGTTCTGCTACTTGGAAGGCTGAGGCGGAAGGATCACTGGAGCCCAGCAGGTTGAGGCTGTGGTGGCCGGGAGCGTGTCACTGCACTCCAGTCTGGGTGACAGAGTGAGACTCTAACTCAAACAAACAAACAAACAAAACAAAACAAAAACAAAAAATCTTCTGATTCTAACATGCATCTAGGTTTGAGAACCAGAGAACTCAGACTGAACTTCTGAAGGGTAGAGATTATCACTTTCTTCTCTTTGTTCATATGGCTCACTTCCTAATACAGTGGTGATTGATAAGTATCTGGTGATATTTGATGAATTTAATTCATCTTTCCTAGGTCCTCTCAGACTCCATCTTCTCTGTAAAATTCCTCCTTACCGCATTGTACCAACAGTCTCATTTTCATACTGTTTTGTCCTGTGTTTCTCAATGGTCAAGTATTCGTCTTCTCTCCCCAACCAATTTGTAAAGCTGTTAGAATAGAGGATGTTTAGGAGAAGCCCCTAGTTTCTCTCATTTGTTTTTTGTGGGGAGATTCGGCTCCAGTCTCTGGAAGGAACAGTGTCTTAGTCCATTTGGGATAGTATAACAAAATATCATAAATTGGTAGATTATAAACAAAAGTTTTTCTCATACTTTTAGAGGCGAAGAAGTCCTACTTAGGTGTTTGGCAAATGCTTTCTGGTTCACAGGTGACATGTTCTTATGTGGTGGAAAAAGCAAGTGAGTCCTCTGAGGTCCCTTTTTCAGAACACTAATCCCAATGGTGAGAGTGACTTCATCACCTCCCAAAGCCCTACCTCCTAACCCCATCATCTTTGGGGTTAGAATTTTAACATGAATTTTGGGGGAACACAAACATTCATACTATAGCAAGTGGTTTTGGATTATTGTTTCCACCTTCTCTCTGCATCTTCTCATGTTTCTTCTTTTCTGTCATACCTCCCTGAGAAGTAACTAACATGCCGATAAGATGGAGAGCATCTAGGGGACCTCCCACACCATGGATGGTGGAAACTAGGGTTCCCCATATTCTCTCTCCCTGCCTGCTTGCATTCCATCCCTACTTTTTTCTTGGCTCCTCTGCCCTCACCATTACCCCTTTTTACCTGTGCTCTCACTCTCTTGTAGGGGAAAGCCCAGCTAACCTCAGGCATTGATCTTGCCTGGGGCATCCATTTCTCTTGGCAGCTTTCACTTCTGCATTTGAATCATCTGTCGTAGTCCTCTGCTTCACACATTTTAATGTGCATGTAAATCACTCAGGATCTCATAAAAATGCAGGCTCTGATTCAGTAGGTCTTAGGTGAAGCTTGAGATAATGCATTTCTACTGAGTCCCCAGGTAGTGCCCATCCTGTTTGATCTGCCACCACAGCCTGAATAGGATGGCTCTTGGTGGCACATTTATAGGCAAGGGACTTATCAGGACAGATGGGAAGCTGTGGATATGACTTAGTCTAAGACACACTGCAGGGATTTGGCATTCAGTGTAGAGTCTGGGCTGGGTTTGGGGTCTGCACATCAGGTCCCCTTTGTGACCTTTCACTACTATGAATTGCAGGCTTCAGGGCTACATTTTGTCTTAGGGGACTGCAGGCACATTTGCCTTCATCGACCCCTCCCTCCATAAAAAATATTAAAGTTATTTTTGATGATTGTACTGGCACAAAAATTAGTGTAATCCAGGCTGACTTCATTATTATATGTAATCATATTATATGTCTTTTTCCTGATTGTACTAGAAATGAAAGTTAAAACATTTTTGTAACACCTTTAGAGGGTCATGGGCCTTAGATACTGTGCCCAGTGGAGAAGACAACTGTGGTGGACCTGCCTGCTGGACCAAGTGCACACATCTGCCATGAGAAAAGTATTTTTCAGAGATTGTGCTAAGTTACTAAGAAGGATAATTCTATTTTCTTAATGGCCTGAAATTTGCAAAGCATCTCCCTTTCTGTGGCCCTACTTCAATATTCAGCACAGGAATTAATTCAATTTGTTCATTCCCCTCCCTGCTGCTTTCCAAGTTGTGCTCATTGGGATTTGTCATGAATAAAAAAAGGTGTAATATTTTAATGGCTGCATCCTTAATTATGAAAAAAGGCGATTTGAGACTCTTCTCTAGGAAGGGCTTGATTACATTTTTAGTCGAGGATCTGTAGTTCTCCATCTGCAGGTATTTTATTCTTACAGTTACAATAATATATGATAACATCAGTTCCCAACCTTTTTGGCATCAGGGACTGGTTACTTGAAAGACAATTTTTCCATGAATAGGAGTAGGGAGGGATCATCAGGCATTAGATTCTCATAAGGAGGCGCAACCTAGATCCCTTGCATGTTCAGTTCACAACATGGTTTGCACTCCTCTTGGAATTGAAAGCCGCTGCTGATCTGACACAAGACAGAGCTCTGCTTGCCTGCCGCTCACCTCCTGCTGTGTGGCCTGGTTCCTAACAGGTCACAGACTAGTATGGGCTGGGGGTTGGGGAACCCTGACATATAAAACAGATGGGAGCAAGGTCGCTATGGTTGAAGTAAGGGACTGGTGCCTGCCTGCACTGCTTCCCCTCTATACCTCCTGCGAGGCCTAAGACACCTTTGTGGAATAGCAGGGCTCTCTAGAACCCAATTTGTGAGCTACCAGTTGAATCCACAACACCTGTCACTTTACTTTTAAGGAATCAGAAGGCCAGAGAATATGATTGTATCTTCTGTCTTTTACATTGATTTAATTGAATTAATTGTTTAGAGACGAAGTCTCGTTCTGTTGCCCAGGCTGGAGTACGGTGGTGGAATCATAGCTCACTGAAGCCTTGAACTGGCCTCAAGTGATCCTCCAGCCTCAGTCTCCTGAGTAGCTGGGACTATAAATACATGCCAACGTGCCTGGCTTCTTCTGTCTTTTAAATCATGGAATTTGTGTTTCTAGGTATACTTGCTTATTAGCTTAGATACTTGCCTTCCTTCTGGACAGAAAGGTGACTCATTTTGTTACAATGAGTGATTTCGATCCCAGAACCACACCCGGACTTCCTGGAGATTAAAAAAAAAAAAAGGCCAGAATAGAATTATCAAAGCAAACAATGTCCTGCTACTCAGGAAGAAGTAATAGCATATAGGTACATAAACCAATTTTGTCATGTCTGGTTCTAAACCCTTGGCACACGTTAACTCTATATGCTTCATGATAGCACTACAGGTGGGTGCCACCTTATCTGTGCTGAATGCATATGCGGTTTCTGTAAGTTGTCCAGGGTCACTTGCTACTCAGTTGTGGGGTTAACCCATTGACCTAGCCAGTCTGTCTCCAGGGTCTGGCTCTTAACGCCTCTTTGGGGTTAGCCCTAAAATTTCCCATCTTAGTACTGGCATTTCCTGCTTCAGAGAAGATATTTTCTTTCCTTTTATTTTTCATTTATCTTCTGCTGCCTTCAACATTCTCACCTTCCACATCTAGAGATACTGTTCGCCTCACTCTCAGTCCACCTGCAGGCAATAACTTCAGGTTATAATCCTAGTTGTTCCCCACTTTTGTGCTCCTGGGGAGTAAATTGTGATGTGGAGCTGGCTGGGGCTCGGAGTGGAACTCCTGGGGACTGCTGCAGAGTGAGAGTCAGAGTCAGCACTGGGTTAAGGCTGTCTCTGGTCCTCTGAGCCCTTGTTGCCACCCCCTGCCTTCTCCACCCAGGAATGCCCTTCATGCCTGGATATTATGACTCTATCTCAGCACTTAGCCTACAACTTGACTAACAAGTCAAACTTCATCCATGCCCAGAGAGCTGTACCATACACAGAGTTCCTTCACTACTGAGCTTGATGCTCCCTGTCTATAGCAGGAGCTGAGGGTTTGCACAAAAGATAGTCTCTCAGGCAGCCTGCCTAGTGTCAGTGCTGGCTCTGCTAACTTGGAGACATTGAGTAAACAGTTTAACTCACCTGTGCCTCCCTTGTTTTATCAATAAAATAGAAAGTAATTATAGTACCTGTGCCCTTTAGCTGATGTAAAGAATGAGATAATACATGGCATAGAGAATGGTATAACGGACATTGGCGACTCAGAAGTGGGAAGGTGGGAAGGGGTAGATGGAAGGAAAAATCACCTGTTGGATACAACATGCACAGGTGAGGGTAGTAGGTACACTTAAAGCCCAGACTTCTTCACTACAATGCATCCATGTAGCCAAAAACTATTTTTATCACCAAAGCTGTGGGAAAAAAATGAGATAAACGTAAAGCGCTTAGAATAGCGTCTGATTTATAGTGGAGAATTAATAAACAGCTTTTACTATTATAAGAGGTTGGCAACAGGAAAGAAGACAAAGTGACACCTATTATAATTTGAGATTATTTTTAAGACTACAATTCTTGATATCTTTTCTGCCCAAGTGGATCCCCTTCCATCATATACTCAAAGAAGCACAGATCTCTCAGACTAAGGATAAAAGGGTCCCATTCACTAACGTCCGTCCCCTTACAATTGGGCGGGGACAAAGCAGAGGCCAGTTAGCAACATTAATTTCCTGGGAGTTGTCAAATCAACTCACCCCATGAAGCTGACTCCACAATGTCTGTTAATCATAGTCTGGGTTAAATTAGCAAATCATGTCTGATTCACTGGTTTCACTTCCACCAGCAGAAAACCCATAGTACTCCATGGACAGACACTCCCAGATGTGTTCACTTTTTTTCATCAGTACTCCACCAGGTGTGTTCCTGTCTTGTGTGAGATTCTGTATCATTCCTAAATGATGCCCTTTTACAGCTTGGCCTTCCTGCCTTACCTATTTCTTTTCTTTTAGACAATATATTATTGTGAAAAATGCCATATGTTTAAATCCGTGTTGAAGAGGACACTGTGGTGTGCTGCTTGCTTCTTTCAGTCTGTCCCAGCTGCTGAGAGCATTGCCAGCAAAAAGCCCTTAGTCGTCAGCCCTCTGTGTGGATGGCCTCAGCTGAAGACAGCTACTTTGCCCAAGGTCAAGACCTTCTCCCAAATGGGCTGCATGCAACGACTGTTAAAATGGGTGTATAAAGGCTTGTCTTCCATCACCAAATCAGGACAACTCTGAAGCACCAGTCCTCTTCAAAACCCTCTATGTGGTTGGCCGAGACCTCTAATGAGGCTACACTGCTGATCAACCTCTTCTACCTGATTCTGCTTCCTTTAATTCCCTCCCGCAGTTGTGGATTCCAAGAACATGCCATATAAATTTTTTGCATGATAATTTCCACCTTATAGGCTGCTTCCCAGGGATCCCCACTTCTAATAGTTGCATAAAACACGTTGTTTGAAGAATAAAAAAACAAAAACTCGCGTTATAGTACTTAGGCACTATAATTACTTTCTATTTTATTGATAACATATTGTATTCCATCCAGATAAAGAGATAAAATATTTTACCCATACTTTGAAGCCCACTGTATGCCCCCCTCCCCCATGGCATCCCAGTTCACACCCACACCCTCACTCTAGGTAACTAGTAAACTAAATTTTGTGTTAGTCGTTGTTTAGTTTTTCTATTTTTGTCCCATTAATAGATATAGGTTTTCATATACTACATATTTTTTCCTGTTTTTGAACTTTAAAAAACGCATCCCCACATCATATGTATTCTTCTGGTAGTCAGTCCTTTCCTTCAACATGATGCTTTTGAGACTGGTATGGAAGCTGGCACAAAGGATGTGCCATAACTATTCTTATTTTTCTTTTTATAAAGATTCTCCCTCCCAGTCCACAGAAGGAGCCAATTCTGCTGAGACTTTGATCACAGACTTCTGACCTCTAGAACTATGAGAGAATACATTTCTGTTGTTTAAGCCAGCAGATTGTGGTACTTTGTTACCACAAAGTGCTGGGAAACTAATATATTCTCATCTTCTCTGTCCCCCTTCTTTTTGTATGTTCTATGGGCCTAGCCATGAGAGAAAAGCAGTCATATCAGGGCATAAATGTTTTGAGAAGTCTGAGCTTGTGTCAGGCTTTTAGGCAGGCTAAAAAGGCTGGACAACTTTTCAAAATAAATTCTCATTGAAGTTGGGATAATCAAGTACTTATTTAATTTCTTCAGAAACCAAAAGCAGCAGAACCTAAAAACAGAGCTCTGACACCAGAACTCAGCTGGAATGAGTGTGAATAGACAGGTGCCCTTGAGGTTGTCAATTCTGAGCAGTGGGGACAGGAAGCATGGCTGCTGGGCAGATGCTGGGGAACAAGAGCATCAAATATCACCAGACACTTATCAATCACCACGTGTTAGGAAATGAGCTGTATGAACAAAGAGAAGAAGGTGACCATCTCTACCCTCCAGAAGTTCAGTCTGAGTTCGCTGGTTCTCAAACCTAGGTGCATGTTAGAATCAGAAGATTTTTTTTGTTTTGGTTTTGTTTGTTTGAGTTGGAGTTTCACTCTGTCACCCAGACTGGATTGCTGTTGAGGGGTGGAAAGGACTAAGTCATATTCAGATAGGGGGAACTCGGGTGCAAGAGATACTGGCAATTAGTGCCCGAGCCAAGATGGAAGATGAAGGTAGAGAAAGGGGTTACATGGCCAGGACTTGGACTGAGACAGTAGATGGAATGTTTCCTTCACAGAGCTGTCCTCTTCTGATGCATGTGAGTATGTTTTATTAATCGCAGCAACATCCATGAAAATCAGTAATATGTATGCATATATATTTATATTTGTGTTATTATCATTTTTTTTTCTAGAGATAGGGTCTTGCTCTGTCTCCCAGTCTGGAATGAAGTAGTGTGATCATGGTTCACTGTAACCATGAACTTCTGGGCTCAAGGGATCCTCCTGCCTCAGTCTCACAAAGCGCTGGAATTAAAGACATGAGCCATCACGTCCAGCCTATATTCATATGTGTATCATGTACTCAATCTATAAAAAATAAGTGGGTCATATATGGCAGTGCTACATTGCTTTGAAATTTGTATTCTATGGTGCATTTTTAAACCTAAGCACTAACTCATCCCTCTACCTCCCACCCCCAAAGTAATGGTAAGGGCTCCCCTAATTCATATGCCTCTGTTTCCTACCCAGGTGTGTATAATCTTTAGGTCAGTCTCAAGACAGCAGCAGGTGACAGCAGTTAGTCTTCCAGTAAAATTGCCATGTGAAGCTGGGCATGGTGGTTCATGCTTGTAATCCCAGCACTTTAGGAGGCTGAGGCAGGAGGATTGCTTGAGTCCAGAAGTTTGAGACCAGTCTAGGCAACATAGTGAGAACTTGTCACTAAAAAAATTAAAAAATTAGCCGGGTGTAGTCGTACATGTCTCTAGTCCCAGCTACCTGGGAGACTGAGGTGGAAGGATCTCCTGAGCCCAGGAAAATAGAGGCTGTGGTGAGCTGTGATTTCACCACTGCACTCCTATGCAACAAAGTAAGACCCTGACTCAAAAAAAAAAAAAAAAAGAGAGAAAGCCATGTAGCGTCATTCACCTGCTGCTGTCACCTGCTGCTGTCTTGAGACTGACCTAAAGATTATACACACCTGGGTGGGAAACAGAGGCATATGAATTAGGGGAGCCCTTGCCATTACTTAGGGCCTTTTGAGAAAGCTACAGAGCACAAGCTGGGGCCTGAAGTAATCAGATAAGGGAAATAATGTATAAGATGAAGCTGTGCTGACATGTTACTCTCCCCAGTTTAGATTTATTTTTCAATAAATATTTCACAAAGGACCCTGAGTGATATAATGCCCAGGAGAGGTCAGCAAGGAAAAAATACATAGGTAGATAACTTTTTTTAAATGACACTTTTATTTTAGAAAAGTTTTAGGTTTACAGAAAAATTGAGTAATATAGGGTGCTTTCACATACCCCACACCCAGTTTCCCATACTATTAACTCTTGCATTAGTACTCTACATTGGTCACAATTGCTAAAACAGAATCGATATATTGTTAACTAAAGCCCATAGTTTATTCAGATTTCTTTGGGTTTTTTTTTTTTGGGGGGGGGGCGAAGGTACTTTTTAATGGTTTTATAAATTTTACAAATACACGGAAGACTCATGCAATGCTGCCGGCATTGGACGCAATCCTGGGCCTTAAGTCTTCACACTCCTTTGCAACTGGTTCTGTAATGGCAGAACCCTCTGTCTAGCCTTTATTAACTATGACCCCTGTGTTACCTTCAAAATAAAGGAACACGCCGTCTTTTCTCCGGTATGACTTTCATTGTTGAATGACCACTGCTGGATGCACCTTCTCTCTGAGCTCTGGTTTGCCTTTCTTGACTGGGGCCATCACCATGTCACCCATACCAGCAGCGGGGAAATCTGTTCAGCCGTCCCTTGATCCCCTTCACGGAGACGATATACACATTTTTGGCTCCTGGATTGTCAGCACTGTTGATTTCAGCGCCTACCGGAAGACCCAGGGAAATCCGGAATTTCGCACCGGAGGACCCACCACGTCCTCGCTTCGATATCTTGAATGCCGGAAAGAGACAAAGAGGCTTCCTTGGTTTTTATGGAATGTTATTTTTTATGTTCCAGGATCTCATCCAGGATACCACATTATATTTAGTCCTCATGTCTCCTTGGCTGTGACAGTTTTTCAGACTTCCATTGTTCTTGATGACCTTAATTTTTTTTGTTGTTTTTTTGAGTCAGAGTCTCCCTCTCTCGCCCAGGCTGGAGTGCAGTGGCACACTCACAGTCATCGCAGTCTTGACCTGCTGGGCTCAGGCGATCCACCTCAACCTTACAAGTAGCTGGAACTACAGGCGGGTGCCACCATGCCCGGCTATTTTATTTATTTATTTATTGTAGAGATGAAATCTCACCAAGTTGCTCAGGCTGGTCTCAAATCCCTGGGCTCAGGCTATCCTCTTGCCTCGGCCTCCCAAAGTGCTGGGATTACAGGCTTGAGCCACCGTGCCCGGCGACCTTAATTGTTTGGAGGAATACAGGTTAGATATTTTGTAAACTGTTCCTCAATGGGGATTTGCCTGATATTCTCCCCATGATTAGACTGGGGTTATGTGTTTTCAGGAGGAAGACTACAGAGGTAAAGTGCTATTTTTACCACGTCATATCAAGGGTACATCCTATCAACATAACTTGTCACTGTTGATGCTGACGTCGATCACCAAGCCGAGGTAGTGTTTGTCAGGTTTCTCTGCTATAAAGTTCTTTCTTTCCCCTTTCCATGACTGTGTCCTTTGGAAGGAAGTTCCTATGCTCAAATTATACTTGGAGAGTGGGGACTTATGCTCCACTTCTTTGAGGCAGGAGCAGTTATGCAAATTTTTTGAAATTCTTCTGCTTGGGAGGTTTGTCCCTTCTCCCTCATTTATTTATTCATTTATTTATATTAATATTGATTTATGCCTACTTGTATTTTATTTTTCCCATGTGTATTTAATTTTTTAATTTTTTTCTTTTTTGAGTTGACGTCTCCTCTGTCATGCAGGCTGGAGTGCAGTGGCATGCTCACAACCACTGCAGCCTCGACCTGCTGGGCTCCGACGATCCTTCCACCTCAGCCTTCCAAGTAGCTGGAACTATAGGTGCATGCCACCTCGCCCAGCTAATTTTTAATTTATTGTAGAGATGAAGTCTCACCAAGTTGCCCAGGCTGCTCTCGGACCCCTGGGCTCAGGCAATTCTCTTGCCTCGGCCTCTCAGATTTTTAAAATTTATTTTTTTAGATTCAAGGGGTACATGGGCAAGTTTGTTACATAGGTATGTTGTGTGATGGTGAGATTTGGACTTTTATTGAGCTCATTACTCAGGTGGTAGACGTTGTACCCAGTCAGTAGTTTTTCAACCCTTACCACCCTTCCTCCCTCCCTCCCCACTTAGGAGTACCACAGTGTCTGTTGTTCCCATCCTTATACCTGTGTGTGTTCAGTGTTTAGCTCCCATTTATAAGGAAGAACATGTAGTATCCAGTCTTCTGTTTCTGTGATAATTTGCTTAAGATGATAGTCTCTAGCTGCATCCATGTTCCCACAAAGAATGTGATTTTGTTCTTTTTTACGGCTGTGTAGCATATGTACCACATTTTCTTTAGTCAATCCACCATTGCTGGACACTTAAGTTGGTTCATGGTTTTGCTACTCTGGCTAGCACTGCGATAAACGTGCAAGTACAGATGTCTTTTTGGTAGAGTGATGTGCCCTTCTTTGGGTAGCCCAGTACTGATAGCCCACTAGTAGGATTGCTGGGTTGAATGATAAATCTACTTTTAGTTCTTTGAGAAGTCTCCAAACTGCTTTCCACAGGGATTGAACTAGCTTGCCTTCCCCTCAGTGTAGGAGCATTCTTTTTTCTCTGCTAGTCTGATACTTTATTTTGTTGCTCAGATTGTATCTGCTTTGACCACTGAGAACACTGAGTTAGGTTTTGTGCACCTCATCATTGTGTATATGTCTGTATTTTATCCATTTCTTTCTGGCACTAAAAGATGCTCCGGGCTCATCTTGTTTGGTGGATATTTCTAGAATCCACCAAAGAAATATCAAGTTTTAATTTTTCTTTAGGGATCTGCTAAATTACTTTATATTTCTTAAAACTATCTTGTTTATTTTTTGCCCTGGACCTAGATGCATGGTTTAGTAAAACCCACAGAAATGAAATATTTTTCTTGTGAAAAAACAAGAAACAAGACAAACACAGAAGCACTTGTACTTACTATTATCATAGCAGAATGAACCCCTGCAGCCAACAGATTCCAGAAAGAACAGTATGAGATCAATGGGAAATTTTACAAGTTCAAAATAGTAGGTACATTAGAATGGACCATTGAAGACTGCTCACCCTTGAGGTAGAAACAAACGGCAATGTAGAAAGCAAAAAATGGAGAAATTAAAGACAGAACAGCAAAAGCTGTTACAGCAGATAAAGTTATTTTTGCCAGATGCAGGATGGATTTAATATTGTTATCCAGTACAATCATTTACAGAAATTTTCATTTTATAAAAGACACTGTGAGTTTTCCTCCTAGTTCTGACATTTTAGGAGTACTTGGTTTTCTCAGATTTTCTCACACTTTCATTAAAAATGAAAATATGGGGTGGTCTCATTACATCAGTTCTCACCTAAGGCACTATAAATGAACTCCAAGCTAGGAGTTCTATCACCTTCAATCTTCAGTGCTTTTGCAGGTCATTAACTCAGGAGTCCTCACTTTGTTACTGGAAGGTAAGCAAGCACAAAACAAAGCTTTTTTGAGGGGGATGGAAAATTGTCTTAAGCCCCAGAGACTATTGAGGTCAATCCTAACTCAGGGTGTCTGTTAGGAAGCGACAGCTCTGGTTTCTTCATTTGCAATTTTTCATCTCTGCGTCTCTAAAAATCAAAACCTGCCTTAGTCAAAAACAGACTGAATTTTGCCTTAAGTCCTATCCTTTCCTTTTCAGACTTCTTTTTCTTTTTTCTTTTTATTTATTTTATTTTTTAATGTTTTTTATTTTAAAGATGTGGGGTACAATTCTGGGTTAGGTATACAAACGTTGATTATGCAGTTACCCTTGTTGGTGAGGTATGCCCCTCCCTCCCCTAGCAGTTTCCCTCAACTGCCAATCCTACCCACCCCCCGGGCAGTTTACCACTACTACCAATCCCTTTCTAATAGCATTATAATTGTTCAGGGTCCATTTATGAGTGAGAATATATGGTACACTGTTCTTTGTTTCTGTGATAAATCACTGAGTATGATCGACTCCAAATCCATCCAAGTTGCTGCAAAGTTCATATATTTGTCCTTCTTTATGACTGCGTAATATTCCATTGTGTATATGTACCACATTTTTTAAATCCAACCCAGCTTTGATGGGCAGCATGGTTGGTTCCATGTTCTTGCTATTGTGAATAGAGCTGCAACAAACTACGTGTGGAGGTATCTTTTTTGTAGAGTGCTTTCTACAAGGAATTCAAATGTGCTGAAAGGAAAAAATCAAACAGCCCCTTTAAAAAGTGGGCAAAAGACATGAATAGACACTTCTCAGATGAAGATATACGGGCAGTCAACAGACACATGAAAAAGTGCTCAGCTTCACTCATCATCAGAGAAATGCAAATTAAAACCACATTGAGATACCACCTAATCCCAGTAAGAATGGCCATCATTAATAAAATAAACAACAACAATGCTGGCGAGGATGCAAAGAAAAAAGAATGCTTCTACACTGTTGGTGGGAATGCGAATTAGTACAACCTCTTTGGAAGACAGTGTGGTGATTTCTGAAAGAACTTGAAATTGACCTTTCATATGACCCAGCAAATTCTCTATTGGGAATATACCCGGAGGAACCCAGACTTCTTTTTCTAGCTCCAACTTCCTGTTTCTTATCACTCTTGCCTCTTGGGTGCTGCTCTCACTTTGAAAATCAGAGAAACTTAAAGAAAAGAAAAGAAAATCAGACAAACCAACCAGCCAACAGAGTAATGAGTATTAATTTTTGCATGAGAGAAGCCCTCCTGGGTACTTTTTAACAGAAATTTTAGAAAGATAATATGCCAACTTTAATGGTGGAAAGAACAGATCTTAAGCAGCAGTGGGGAAGATACTTTTGTTTATTTACTTTGTACAGAAGAGGTTTTATGCTACATTTGAGACATATATCCTCCTTTAGTCTTTCAGGTATTTTTAGGGAATAAAAGCCTCTCCTTCCCCTTACCCCCTGCCCAGAAAATAGGGCTGTATTTATAGTGCACTTCCACTGTGAGCACTGCCTCTGCTGTCCAACAGTTCTAGCACTTATCAGCATCCACAGTATTTTCAGAACCCACCCAAAGAACACCATCTCCCTTTCCTTTGGCATCTGCTCAGATGCTCTGTTTCCAAGGACTATGGAAAGAACTGATTTGTGTGTTCGGTTCAGGAATTCCCAAATAACCTGGAACTCTCTTAATAAACAGACTTCTGGCCATTTTTTGTTTTAAATAAAGCAATGATAAGATGCATGCAAAGTAAAGGATTTTGTTAACTGAATTTTTTCAAAATGACACACAGAAGAGTGGAAGGAGATGACAAATGCTTCCCCAAATGGTGTCATTTCATTAAAAAAATTTTTTTAAATTTTAAAGATGTGGTATACAATTCAGGGTTAGGTATACAAATGTTCGTTATACAAGTACCCTTGTTGATAAAGTGTGCTTTCATCTCCCCTGGCAGTTTCCCACTTCCAATCTCTTTCTTATAGTATTATGGTAATTGTTTAAGGTCCGCTTGAGCGAGAACATATGGTACTCTGTTCTTTGTTTCTGTGATAGATCATGGAGTATGATCGACTCTAAATCCATCCAAGTTGCTGCGAAGTCCATATGTTTGACCTTCTTTATGACTGCATAATATTCCTCTGTGTATATGTACCACATTTTTTTTACCCAGTCCAGTTTTGATGGGCAGCACGGTTGGTTCCATGTTTTTGCTATTGTGAATAGTGATGCAACAAAAATGTATGTGCAGGTATCTTTTTTGTAGAATGATTTGATTTCCTCTGGGTATATTCCCAATAGGGGGATTGCTGGGTCATATGGAAAGTCAATTTCTAGTTCTTTCAGAAATTGCCACACTGTTTTCCAAAGAGGTTATGCTAGTTTGCATTCCCACCAGCAGTGTAGAAGCATTCCTTTATCTCTACATCCTCAGCAGTATCTGTTGTGGTTTGTTTTATTAATGGCCATTCTTGAGGGGGGTTAGGTAGTATCTCAATGTGGTTTTGATTTGTATTTCTCTGATGACTAATGATGCTGAGAACTTCTTCATTTGTCTGTTGGCTGTGTGTGTGTCTTTTGAGAAGTGTCTGTTCATGTCTTTTGCCCACTTTTTAATGGGTCTATTTGTTTGTTTCCTTTCGGCACACTTGAGTTCCTTGTAGATGTTGGATGTTAGGCCTTTGTCAGATATACAGTTGGCAAATATGTTTTTCCATTCTGTGGACTGTCTCCCCGTTCTCTTGGTGGTTTCTTTTGCTTTGCAGAAGTTTGTCAGTTTGATGAGGTCTCACTTGTCTATCTTATCTCTTATGGCATGGGCACTTGGGGTTTTGATCAGAAATTGGTTGCCTCCAATTTACAAAAGGGTGTCTCCTGCATTTTCTAAGATTCTTATTGTTTGAGGTTTTTCATTTAGGTCTTTGATCCATTTAGAGTTAATTTTTGTGTGTGGTGATAGATAGGGGTCCTGTTTCAATCTTCTGCATGTGGTCAGCCAGTTTTCCCAGCACCATTTACTGAATAGGTTCTCCTCTCCCCAGTGGTTATTGTTGGAGGCTTTGTCAAAGGTGAGTTGGTTGAGAAATTGAGGCTTTTGCTTCCAAAATTTCTATCCTGTTCCATTGGTCCACATGCTTGCTCTTGTACCAATAACAGGCTGTTTTGATTATTGTAGTCTTATAGTAAAGTTTGAAGTCTGGAAGTGTGATACTCCTGCTTTGTTTCTTTTACTAAGGATTGTTTTGGCTGTTCATGGTTAAGTTTCCATATGAATTTCTGTATTGTCATTTCCAGGTCTAAGAAGAATGATGTTGGTAATTTAATGGGTATTGCGTTGAATCTGTGGATTGCCTTGGGTAGGATGGACGTCTTAACAATGTTGATTCTTCCTATCCATGAGCATACCCTAAAAATGATTATTTGGAAACACAATTTATTATTTATAATGCATATCTGATGAAGGGTTGTGTGCGTTTGCCCATTTATTTTCTCCTTCAACAAGTGTTTATTAGTAACAAATTCCAGGCAGAGTGCTAGAATGCAAGGATAAAATATATTTTCTGTCATCAAGGAGCTTAAAATATGGTATCGAGCTACTAAATAATTGTCATATAGTTTGAAAAGGAAAATGACAAAGGTATGTATTAAAGTGGTAGCACAAAAAAACAGAGCCCATGTGGCACCTGGTAGATTGGAGAATATTTAGAAGAAAAGGGGATTCTTGAGTTGGGTATTGAGCGTGTGAGCTTAACATACAGATGTAAGGGGTAGTGACTGATGGAAAGGCATGTCTAACCCAAGGAACAGTCTGTATCAGAGCTAAGAGGTGAAAAAGAGGACATGTGGAAGTTAGTTTGGAATGGCTGGAGCAAGGGTGGATGTGGAGGAGCTGTAAACTATGATCACAGAGGCAGGGGCCTCAATACCGAGGGCCTTTTCCAGCCTTACTTCAGACTGTTTAAAAAGTGGAAACTCTGGAGGTGGTCAACTGCAAGTGTGTGTTTATTTAGAATTGAATGTTGGTTTTAGAAAGGGTGAAGCTGGAGAAAGGGAGACAACTGGCAGACTGTTTAAGAAGTCAAAGCAAAAGAATGTGAGGGCCTGAGGAAATGTGGTAGACATGGGCAGAGATGAGAGAGAAATAGGAGATGACTAAAATAATTTTAACAACCTGTTGAACCTTGGGAAACACTGACATTTAAATGTGGTTGGAAGCAGATAAGGAGAAAAGGAGGCATTTGGGAAAAGCAGAAGGAGCTGGCCAAGCAGCAAAAACTGAACCAAATGGAGTGTGGCATTCCACATCACCCATGTCTCAGCCTGGCACATAGGCAAGGGATTAACAATTACTGTACATTCATTCATTCATTCATTTGACAAATATTTTTTGAATGTTGATTGTGTGTCAGGCTCTGTCTTGGTGCTATACAGAAACGAGTGAAAAATCAGGAGGAGAGACAAATAATACAGAAGTAAACACACAGAAAACAAGGTAATTTCAAGTAACTATAAATAATAAAATGAAAGTGAAACAGGGTTATGTGACAGCATCATTGAGAGGGTGGGTGCTAACATAGACTAGATGACCAGGGAGGGCCTCTCTGAAAATGTCGAGAATGGAATAACCCATGGAAAGATCTGGAGCAGAGAATTCCAGGCAGAGAAAACAACTAGTTCCCGCAGAGGAAACAAGTTTAAAGGAAAAAAGGAGGGGTGGTGAGGAGGAAGGGTATGAGCTGGAGGGAGTGAATGGAATGAGATGGCTTGAAGAGAGACTGAGACTCAGTCACTGATGAACTGTGGTGAACAACTTGGATTTCATTCTAAGTGCAACAAAAAACATGGAAAGACTTTAGGTATGTAAGGGACATGATCTGATTTATGGTTTACTCTGGCTGGTATAGAAGAATGGATTATCGTGGAAGGCTGGAAATCACTTCAGCAGGTGAGAAACGATGGTGGCCGAGTTTTGGGGTTTGGAAGCAGAAATGAAAGAGATTGTGGATATATTTTAGGAACAGAGTTAACAGTATGGGCTGATGGGTAGGAGTTTGTTTAAGTACTACTGAGTGGAAGATGATGCCATTTACTGAGATGGTAGAAGATTTGAGAAGTAGAGGCCGAGGGTCAACAGTTCTATTTTTATTTGTTAAACTTCAGGTGCTTGTCATATGATGATGTCAAATAGGCTGTTGAATAGATTCATTTGGAGTCCAGGGAAAGATGTACACTTGGGATTTGATAGAGGTTATCAAAACTATAGAACTAGATAATGTTACCTATGGGGAGAGTGATGATGACACAAAGATGGGGCACCAGGACACGGCCTACATTCTCCAATATTTAGCATTTGAGCAGGAGGAAAGGGTTCAGCAAAAGAGACTGACATGGATTTTTCTGTGGCATATGTGGAAAATAGGGATGGTAATTGTATCATGGAAGCCAAGAGGAGAAAACTAGAGGGAACAGTGATCAACTGGGGTAAATGCTGCTGAGAAGTGGTGTAAATTGAAGACAGTTTCAACACCACTGGTGACTTTGACAAGAGCAGAACCAGTGGTACAAGGGATGGGAAACCTGATTGGCATGAATTCAGGAGAGGAGGAGGCCTAGAAGCAGAGGCTGTGTCTTTTAAGACATTTTACTGTGAAAAGAAGAGGATAAGTTGAATGTCACTACTGTTTATGAATACTATCCTGTGCTAGACACTTTTTGCAGATGTTATTTACATTTTTCACGACTTTCAAGTTATTTTTTATTTTCATTGCATAGATAATTAAACAGAGGACCAAAAGGCTAAATACACTTTCTTAAGGCTACATTATTAGCAATTGCAGAACTGGAATTCAAGCCTAGGTTCATTTTGGTTCAAGTCCAATCTTATTTCATTAACTGTGTTCCCACGAGAGTAGCAGATAACTCCACTGGCATGATTTTCAGGGATTTAAGAATTCCCTCTCAATTTCTGGCTGGGATTTTTTTTTTTTTTTAAACATATGGTCTTCATGAAATTTCACTAATAAGGACTTAAAAAAATCTATTCTTGAAGATTTTTCAGACTTCTGATATTAATCGAAATGTCAATATGATTTTAAGTTCTGTCTATAAGTGCACGACACCCCATTTTTTTCTTAAACAAGAACTTTCCTTTGTGTTCTATGCCATACATTCAACTTCACATTTGAGTGTCTTGTAGGCTCTTCAAAATTAACATATTCTAAATGATACCCAACTTCCACAAACCCCTCTTTCAATTTTTCACATCTAAGAAAATGGCGACATAGTCCTTTCTTTATCCTCATCCCTCATCATGAAGTATGTCAATTCTGCCTTTAAAGGATGCCTCAAGTCTGTTTCTCCTTCCCCACCTTGGGCATCCCCACTCTTGCTACTGCTCACCAGAGGTGGGTCTCCCCTGTGCCATCATCTCATCTGTCACTGTTAATTCCCTTTTAGCACTTATCCCATGTTAGAATCATTTAGTTTAATGTTTTGTTTGTTACACATCTCCCTCTCTAGAATGTAAATTCTACAAGAACAGGGACTCTATTTTCATTACTGTTGCATCCCCAGTGCTTAACACAATGAATACAATTCCAGGCACACAATAGAAGCTCAACAGATATTTTGGTTACTGAATGAAAGGATTAATGAACACATAGTTTTCACGTGGAAGGATGCAACTCAAGTCAAGGAAATAGCCCCAGCCAACCACGACTGAAACAACAGAGGACCCTCTCCCTGTACACACAAACCTACCTACATTCAGCAAAGTCAGTTTCTCTACAACCTTTAAGGCACTGTGACCACTGGGACTAGCTCCCTGCCAGTGATGTTCTTTCTTTCTCCTTCTCCTGGTTAAGTGTCAAGTCACATTCTTCTTCTTTGACATGGCAGTGATACAAACTTCTTGTTTGGTAGTTTACAAAGTATATGCAGGCATAAAGTAATTACTTCAATAACTTGTGAGATGGAGAATCAAATTTTACAGATGGGAAATTTGAAGGGAGAGTGAATATGAGTTGATAAGGGCTGAAACCAGTGTGGGACCCTCATCTCTGACTACTTTGCTTTCCACATGGTTCACTATATTTTCTACCAGAAGGATAGCAAAACCAGTTTCAAAGTATTACAATGTTGTAAGGTTAGTGACAGGTAATTTGCTAAGTATAAACCTTTCTGTTGAACATCTATTTCAGAATTTTACTTAGGGTTCAGCTTGCTCATTTCTGAAGATGAGGAAAGAAACCAGACTGTCATGATTTATAACTTTTTACTGGGGCTTCTGCATATAATGATCTCATTTAGTTCTCAGAATGACCTAGGAAAATAGGTAGGATAATTTTTATTATCCTCATGTTAGAGATAAGTTATCTGAGCCTTAGGAAGTAAAAGGCTCAAGGTTATTCATTTATAAAACATTGATTAAAAGCATGGACTCTTGGTGGAGCACTACCTTTGTTTGATTCATGGTGGTAATATAATCACAGGCAAGCTCTATAACTTGCCCGCTGTGCCCCGGTTTCCTCATCAAAATGAGGATGGCATCAGTAGGCACCTCATCAGGTAAGGTGAAGATTATATTTGTTAATCAAAGTAAAGCATCTTATGTAATGTTTGGTGCATAGTAAGCTCCCAATAAATGCTAACTATCAGAAAGTGATTGAGCCATACCTTAGGCCTAGTTCTTGGCTTCAACTCTAGAAGTGTTTCTATATGCAGATTTGTCATACTTAGAAAAGCAAGTGGAAATACATTTCTTCTCAAACGCTCTTTATAGGAACATTTGAGGCCAAGGATATTTTGTTTAGATTTTTACATAACTCATACCTGCATTGCAGAGTGAAGAATTTAATGTTACTACATCTCATGAAATCACTGCATATAATGTAGTTTTGGCAGAGGGCACATGTAAGATCATAATCTCAACATAAGGAGTTGTTCTTTTCATTTTAATTTTTCTTTCCAGAATTTCATGCCTTGAGCAAATGTGGCAAATCTTATGACACATACTTGGACTTACTGTGTATCAAAGGAGAAAACTTTTTTGAACATTAGAGATTTAACATGATATCAGAGGCTGCATCAGTTATTTATTACCTTTTCTGTCTTTTTTGACTTCTGTACAGAGTGTTATTCCAAGACTTGGATTAATTTAATATAAAAAAATGAGAGTGACACCAAGAAAAGTCACGATCCTTGAAGCCCAAGAACATTATTATGGCTTTGGTTACTTCCCTAGGCATATTCAGGCATAACAAATTAATTTTACCTGTCTTTAGATGAGCTACTTCGTTTAAACAAAAGGCCTTATTGAGCAGATACCTCTTTCTTCGGATGCCCATTTTTGGCAAAATCCTAATCTCTGCCACAGTTTTTCTGTTTCTCAGGAGAGAAATTAGATTTCTTTCCCAAGGGAACTTTGATCACTACTCCATTCTCATGTTTGTTGTTGTCCGCTTGTAATCTCTATAGCTTATCTGGACACACATCTCTAATGATCTCCTGGGGGATCATGAAGTTAAGGGGCAGATCCTCAGTACCAAGGGTAGAATCTGAGGTTGGCACTGGTTAATTGTAAGTTTTCAACCACTGCCACCTCTTCATTCCAACAATAGCCTAAACAATCAAGAAATGAGAGCTGCCCGGCTTGGTGGCTCAGCCTGTAATCCTGTGCTTTGGAAGGCCGAGGTGAGTGAATTGTCAGAGCCCGCAGATTTGAGACCCACCTGGGCAACTTGGAGAGACCTCATCTCTACAATAAATCAAAAATTAGCCGGGTGTGGTATCCTGCGCCTGTAGTTCCAGCTGCTTGGAAGGCTGAGTGGAAGGATCACTGGAGTCCAGCAGGTGGAGGTTGTGACTGGGAGCAGCCACTGCACTCCAGTCTGGGAGACAGAGTGAGACTCCAACTCAAAAAAAAAAAAAAAAAAGAAATGAGGGTTGATATTAGACAATGCTATGCCATTCCCATATCCCTTCATATTGACAAAGTTTTCTTGACGCCCAGTGATAATTTTTATTCTGAGGTATTGGATTGGGTAGCAGTCTTCATCCTTGACATGTGAGAAAATCTGATCTAGTAGGCAACCCTTTTACGCTTCAAAAATTCTGGAAATGTCCCTGAATATCTTTATGTCCCCACTTTCTAAAAGGTGGGAAAATAAAGATGATCTTTTTTTTATTTTTATCTTTTTAATTTTTAATTTTAAAGATGTGGAGGTATAATTCAGGGTTAGCTATACAAATGTTCATTTTGCAGGTAACCCCACCAGCAGTTTCCCACTACTACCAATCCCACCTCTTCTCCCCGGTACTCCCCCACCCCCGGCAGTTTCCCACTACTGCCAATTCTTTTCTTATAGTAGTACAATAATTGTTCAAGGTCTTCTTATGAGTGAGAACATGCGATACTCAGTTCTTTGTTACTGTGATATATCACTTAGTATTATAGACTCTAAGTCCATCCAGGTTGCTGTGAAGTTCATGATTTTGTCCTTCTTTATGGCTGCATAATATTCCATTGTGTACATGTACCACATTTTTTATCCAGTCCTCTTTTGATGAGTAGCATGGTTGTTTCCATGTTTTTTTGCTATTGTGAACAATGCTGCAATAAACACACGTGTGCAGGTATCTTTTTCATAGAGTGATTTGAGTTCCTCTGGATGTATTTCCAGTAGGGGGATTGTAGGGTCATATAGAAGGTCAATTTTTAGATCTTTTAGAAATTGCCAAACTGTTTTCCACAGAGGTTGTATTAGTTTACACTCCTACTAACTCTGTGGAAGTATTCCCTTTTTCCTGCATCCTCTTCAGCATCTGCTGTTTTTTGAGTTATTGATGATGGCCATCCTGACTGGAGTTAGGTTAGCTCAGTGTGTTTTAATTTGCATTTCTTTGATGATGAGGCTGAGCATTTTTTCATGTACCTGCTTATATGTCTTCTTTTGAGAAGTGTCTATTCATACATTTTGCCCTCTTTTTAATAGGGTTGTCTTTTTCTTTTTGGCACATTTGAGATCCTTGCAGATCCTAGATGTTAGGTCTTTGTCAGATATACAGTTGGAAAATATTTTTTCCCTGTCTGTGGGCTGTTTCCCTGCCCTCTTGATGGTTTCTTTGGTTTTGCAGAAGCTTGTCAATTTGATGAGGTCCCACTTGTCTATCTTGCTTCTTATGGCATGGGCACTTGGAGTTTTGATCAGGAATTGGTTGCCAGTTCTAATTTCCATAAGGGTGTCTCCTGCTTTTTCTGAGGTTCTTATAGTTTGAGATTTTACATTTAGGTCTTTGATCCATTTAGTTGATTTTTGTGTATGGTGATAGGTAGGGGTCTTGTGCATGTGGTCAGCCAGTTTTCCCAGCACCATTTACTGAATAGATTCTTCTCTCCCCAGTGGTTGGTGGTGGAGGTTTTGTCGAAGATAAGCTGGTTGAGAAATTGAGGTTGTGCTTCTGGAATCTCTATCCTGTTCCATTGGTCTATATGCCTGTTCTTGTACCAATACCAGACTGTTTTGATTATTGTAGTTTTATAATAAAGTTTAAAGTCTGGGAGTGTGATACCTTCCGCTTTGTGTTTTTTTTTGGTTTTGTTTTTTTGCTGAGGATTATTTTGGCTATTCGTGGTCATTTGTTTCCATATAAATTCCTGTATTATTTCCAGGTCTGAGAAGAATGCTGCTGGTAATTTAAGGGGTATTGTGTTATATCTGTAGATTACCTTGGGTAGGATGGACATCTTAACAATGTTGATTCTTTCAACCCATGAGCATGGAATATTTTTCCATTTTTTGTGTCATCTTTGATTTCTTTTTTTTTTTTTTTT